>NC_134456.1:111342514-111598229 GCF_047948215.1 Lycorma delicatula | reverse complement strand
TCATTTGCTAACTTGAACCGGTATACACTAAACATTCCTTAACAGCAAAAAGGGGCGCATTAACGTTTCGTCCTTGATGCATTTCAGTAGTTAAGTCCTGCACGTAGCAACCGTATATTTGGTTCATGAAGAAAGTAAAAAGAAACTACTTAACTCCTCACTGTTCCCTATTAAGCTTAGAGGGAATACTTTTATTCTTTAGAATGACTACGTCATTTATGGAAATGACACACGTCGGATCGCTTGTAATCATTACAATTGTGGCACTTAATATACATAATACTGTGTTACGTTTCAGGTCGAATATGTATTTCAGGACAGTACAATAATGTAGTGTTTATGTCTATAAGGTAGATATATAATTTTATATCTAATAAAAAAATAGATAACTAAGTGGCATTTCGGCTATATAAGTATACATTAGTTTTTCAGGATTCCCCATTTTTATAAAATCACTTATTATATGAAAGAGGAGAAAATTTTTCCACTATCTCAATTTTTATCTGCTCGCGCATTATATATTACTGGTTAGTAAATTGCGGGTAGTTCTTTTTAATTTCAAAATGTAGATATTTAAAAAAGAATTGAAAGTATAATGTTTTTTTTTTTTTTTACTTTTTATTGCATTTTTTGAACTTGTTTTCAAAATTTTAATCAGACTATTAACTTTATTTTATCGTGATTTAGTCCACCGTAGTGTATTTTAGGAAAAGAATTTAAGTGAAAAAATTAAAATAATCCAGCCGAACCACTTGATGTAACGATCAGAGAAATTTTAGGGTAAAGCTCTTCTCGCAAATTAATTTCACTTCCTTGGCTGTAATAGTACATAATTTATGTCATTATTATGACAACAACCCTGGATTTTTTTACTTCATATTTCTAATTCCTTTATTGAAAAAAAATTAAAATCTTGGTTACAGAATCCGTTATTAGTACATTGATATATCTGTATAAATATCTTAGGAACGGTTCATCCTAATCTCATAATTTTGTCTCGTAAGGGATTGAACTTTACTCTTACACTTTTATAAATATATTTATATAAAGCATACAGCACATAATAATTACAGCATTCATTTATAGAAATGATATGAATTAATTACTAAAGATTAATTTATTAGAATAAATTACTTTCTTTTTCTTCAAACACGTATTTAAATAGTTAATTTTTAAAATTAAATATTCGAGTCTTATTTATTTTATAGGATATGGTTTTGAGATCGTATATAAAAGGTGACCGTATTATATTGTGTGTAAGGTATTTTTCGTGTCAGTTGTTTTGAAAGTTAACGATTGTGGAGACAATAACAATAATAATGACGGTAATTATGGTGATACAGTTGAAAATGAGTGCGATCCGTGTCTCGGAACTAACAACTAACCTGCACTTGTCTTTCATGGACAAGTAGAAGAAACTTCAACATTAATTAGACTACATACACCCATCATGTCCGCGTAACCCGCTGCGCCTTTTCTTCTCACCTACCCGTTCATCTTCACATAATAACTAAGTTGTTTTACAAACGTTACTTAGTGACTGATTCTATATATATATATATATATATACAGACACACAAATTCGGCCACGAACAAATCATATCTTGCCATGTCCGTCGAGTCGAATGATTCTATTTACTATTGTCGCCTACTTTCATTTTATTTCATTTCAAAAGAATGATGAAAACGACCGTTATATATTTAATACTTATTACTGTTAAAATACTAGTGCTGTCAGTAAATTCATCTCTGAATTAATGTTTTTTTTAAATTGATCTCAAAAAAATATCTGCGAGTTTTCATTATGGTTTTACGTAAAAGAAAAAAAAACAATGTTTCTGAACTTTCTAGTATTTATACACAGTTTAAAATTTAATTTTTCCATTAGCAAAAAAGTAGAAAATTATTACCACTCTAACGATCTAATAAATATATATATATATAAATAATCATAAATGAAAACTTCGCAGTTGGATATTATAACAGTAACAAAATATTTAGATTTCAAATAAATCATTACGTAGATATTTAAATAAAACAAGATAGTTAAATATTGTTTTATAAAAGAATAGCTGTTTAGGTATATGATTTATTATTATCTATCAAATTTCCAGTGTATTGGATAATAATTTGGTAGTTTCGTATGTAATTTGAGCTGGAAAATAGGATAAAAGTCCCAGAATTGTACTCGATTTTTTGTCTATTCTTCATCTGTTTTGCTTCAATAAAAACCCGATTTTTAAAGTTTTATTTACTTTTTGTTAGCTGTATTTACATTAATTTTCTAGAAGTTTTGTTTCTTAATCTTCCGCATTTATCAGTAATTTAACAAAACTATTGTACAACAAACCTATTTTCTACACCGAATTTTGTGTTTGACGTCAGATATCTTAAGAACTATTGAAGTTACAGTTTTTAAATCTGTAACCCAAATATTAATTTGGGTTACAAAAATTACAGTAGGGCTTCTTTTTATTAGAAGAGCTGAAATCTGGATGAAATTTTTCACTAGCCGTAACTCGAAAACAATGCGTTTCCAGACCTATGTTTATATGAGCTTTTTTCATTATATTTACCAGTAGGACATCTCCTGAAAGTTTTTCCATTTCTTCGTGGGACACTTTGTATATATAATAGGCTTATATTTTTATTAAATTATCTAATTTTTTTCTCTATAATCTTTGCATAGTATCATCTATCTTACTTGAATAGTAAAAACTTACAACATAGTAAATATTTCCTCTAAAAATTATATATATTTTTTTAAATTATCGAAATTGTTTCATTTATCATAAGGCTTGGAAATACATAATATCGTCTAGAGTGAGAACCACCTCCCTTATAAAATTCGGGTAAGAAATAGTTAAATTTATACAATTTCTATTTTTAGGTGTTTACACCTGTAATACTGTGAATTTCTTTATAAACTCTTTCTATTCTGACGATTCATTTACAAGAAAATGTATTTTTTTAAATTTTCATGTTATCGCTGGTTGACCCTACAAAAAATCTAGGAAAAACAATTTATCAAAAATATTTTCCTTGTTATTCCTTACAAACTATATTTTCCACTCATATAATGACATACATTGAAAATCACAAAAAACTTTTAAATAAAATTTTCATGAAGTAACCTCATTATTATAAAAAAATAATAATAAAATAAAATTATTAAAATATACTAAGATACCACACCAAATTTAATGTCTGTAAGTATAACCTTTCCTGATATATAAAGTCTAATAGAGGCCAACACACATACTCGTATAGCTGTCCCAGTGAATCTACGAGCTTGTGACGTCACGTGCTGACATTTCATTATATTATTGTTTGCCAAAACATTATTTTTGTGCGTAATTGTTATTTTTACTTCATTTTTCGACTTACATACAATACGGGTATAATGATATAAAAAAAACTTGCCTTTGGAAAGACAAATTGTTCAAATCATTCCAAACAATATATTTAATTTTATAGTGTATTAAGGCTTCTTTTTCTCTGTGTTAATGTAGAGAGTTTTAATACACTAACACAATTAGTGAGATTTTATTTTAATAAAATCGATAGGAATTACGGTTTATTACTCCTTTCCCGGTAATTTAAAGGTTTCATAAGTTTTTTAATAGATTATTTAAAGAATTATTGTCTAAATGCACTTAAGAACAGTGTAAATTTACCAGAGTGAATTTCTCTCTGATCGTTTATTATTTTTTTTTGTGACGGCAATTTCTATATGGTGGTTGTTATTTTTCTTTTATATGGTGGTTGTTTTTTTTTTTGCTTTTTCTGCTCTCATTAAAATTAAGATTTTTTTTCACTGAAAGTTTTGCAATACTTTTACGATATACACATACAATCTAATGAGTTAACTTAACAAAAAAAAAAACACGTTATCTATTAGATGCTTGTACCAAAGCTCAAACTTATTTTTTCTGTTTAGCCTCCGGAACCACCGTAAGGTATTACTTTAGAGGATGAGTGAAGACGATATGTATGAATTTAGTAAATGAAGTGTAGTCTTGTACAGTCTCAGGTCGACCGTTCCTGAGATATGTGGTTAATTGAACCCAAAGAACACCGGTATCCACAATCTAGTATTCAAATCCGAATAAACGTAACTGTCTTTACTAGGATTTGAACCTTAGAACTCTCGACTTCAAAATCAGCTGATTTGCGATGACGATGACGAGTTTAGCCACTAAAACAACCCGGTGGGTTCGAAAGCTCAAACTGGAACTAAAATGAATAACGGAACCAGGTCTCTTTATAAACACACGTAAAGTATAAGAAAAAAACGTAACTACCCAAATTTTTATCGGTTGGGAGACGGTTTTAAAAGAGAAAAGTATTTCCTGATTTTTAAAAAATTTAACGTAGATAATATTTTAATAATAATTGCAATAAAGATATTAATGATTATAATTATTATTCATTACTACTATTATTTGGCATTTTAAATGAAAAGAAACTGTGGGAGATCTGATAAATGAATTCCACGGTACGCTTTGATGAAAAGATAGATATAAATTACTTCAGTCGATTCAAGTTGTGGGAAATATTTCTTCTTTGTGGTGCCATTTTGATTATCTTTTTATTTATATAGTGATGTGACGCATCGCGTGGGGTGCAATGAGAGAAGAAAGTTTTTAACCTTCCTCTCACTAGCCATAACTCTTATTCTTACTCTCACGCGCACTCTTCTCACTTATATACATATACACATACCTACATAAAAACACATTTAGTATTTGTTGGCAGTTTTCTTTCTGATTAAATCATCGGTAAAGTAATAACCAATCTCTCTATTAAAAAAAAAAATTGTATTCTGATGAATACAAATCATACAGCAGTATAAATAATATTTCTATATTATCGTTATTCAAAAACACGGAGTGAACGAAAAGGAAATCGATTTGAAAATATTATTATTATTATTATTATTATTGATGTTTAATGTGACGTCACTTAATAATATATATTATTATGAATTTCCTATTTTCATTGACAAATACAATTAGATATGGATCGATTGAAGAGTTCGATCACCTTATAAATTTTTAATGGATAAATATTGCATTTCATTAAGTTACGTAATAACCAATTTATTTACTCTTATTTCTTATATATATATATATATATATATATATATATATATATATATATATATATATATAGATAGGTAGTAATTGGAAATGACAGAATATATTACATACACACTTTCTCACTATTATTAGTATAAAAAAAAAATTGTTTATGGAATTACTGAAATAGTTTTACTATAGTAGTTTTTTAAATATTATAAACAACCTCATATATTCTGCTTTTGTTATTGTAATCTCATTGAAATAAATAAAGACGGATTTATTTAAATTTATGTTACGGGTTGATGTATGTATACTCGTGTGTGATAATATTTATTTATTTATTTATTTATTTTGTTTTTTGTGCAACAGAACAGCTTTACAAAGCCTTCATATGTTGCACAGTATTACATGAAAATATATACAATAGTTACAATATCTATAAACAGTTATAAGTAACAATTCATATATAAGTTGAAAATACAATAATTAAATACATAAATATCAGTATACAATAATAAAACAAATTATAAATTTACAACATTGGAAATAATAATTAATGTTTAAGTCACTATTTACAAAAAGTTTACAAAAGTACATTAATTTCGTATATAAAAATATATTATAATATATATAATTCATATATTATATATATATATATATATATATATATATATATATATATATATATATATATATATATACACACACACACACACACACACATTTATAAATTGTAATATGAATATTATTTATTTATAAAAAATTAAGTTTTTTATTTGTTACCATTTTCATTTGTTCTACGTTTAGTGTTTTTGCAGAGCTCTGCTTGGCCAGAACATATGAACGTATTAACGTGATTTAAAGTATACTTTAGAAAAATTAAAAAACAGAGAAATATTTTAAAAAATAAACATAGTAATAATAAACAGTAAAATCTGTATAATTGCACAGAAATAATAAGCAGGAAGTGAAAAATTTAATTTTTTATAAATAATTATATTCTGCTGCTAGGATCCAATTTGCTAGCATATATATATATATATATATATATATATATATACACCTACATTTGTACACCTACCTAAATACTGTTTCACTTCATGTTACGTTGTAAGTTTTCTACTTATATTTAAAATTTGGCTTCTTATTCAATTTTATATATATATATATATATATATATATATATATATATATATATATATATATATAATATTTTCCGATAAATGGAAACCGGTTTATGAGGAAGCAGATATTCATGATCATAAAAAATAAATAAAAATAAATTTTTGTCAATATTATTTCAAACAATTTTTCTAAAATATTTGCATTTTATATTTTTAATATTAAATAATTTTTTAATTAATTTCAATTCGACCTGTATTTTTTTCTTTATGTTTAACCCTTAATCCTCACTAATTTTGTTTTACAAGAAGTTACCTTGTGTTTTAAGCTTTGTCGTGTAACTAAATAAAAGATTTTTTAACAAAAAAAAGGACGTCTGCATAGAGACGATTTGGCTGGCAGTATTTATATTTTTGTCATTATCATTGCTTGCTATCAAATATAATTTTTTTTTAATAAAGTTAGTCAGCGCGATTTTTATTGCATGTAACATAAAGAAAGAAAACGTTAAAAATATATTTTAACAAAAGAGGAATGGATCTGCCGGTTGAAATAAAATAAAAACTGTGCTAAATGAATCAGCCCTTATTTCATGGGGAAAGAAAAAAAACGTCAATCTGTATTCTGTTTTTGTTATTGCATTTTCATTAAAATGAATAAATTCGGATTTATTTAAACTTTATATATATATATATATATATATATATATATATATACACGAGAGGTTATCTCTAAAGTAAAGACCGTTTCATTGTAAAAAAAATTTATTCTGATAATTTTATAAATATTTTTAATTTTTCTTAAACTACATACCTTACACTACTTCTCGATATAATCGTCATATGAATTAAGACATTTAATGTAACAATACACCAGTTTCAATATACACTCGTCGTATTCTTCTGCCGCCAGTCTATTTAGCCACTGATTAACAGCATTTTTAAGTTCATCGTTACTCGCGAATTGCTTACCACTCAAAAATTCTTTCAATTTCCCAAACAAATGGTAATCAGGAGCTAAGTTCGGAACATATCGTGGGTGATCGTAAATTTCCCATCCAAAAGTTCTCAGTAAATCACACGTCGGATCCGCAACATGTGAACCTGCATTATCGTGTAGCAGGAAAACGTCGTCAGCATTATCATGCATCTCATGTCGCCGATTTTGAATGGCGCGCCGTAACTTATATCGAGTTTCGTGGTAGGCTTTTGCATTTATAGTCGTTTCAAGTGGCATGAAATCACTCACCAGCATGCCAAACCGATCCCAAAATACTGGTCATCAGTTTGCGTCCAAATGGCAGTGGCTCGTTCTTTGTTGGTCTGGTTGGTGATTGAGGATAACACCATTCACTTGACTGCCGTTTTCTCCCTGGCGTGTAATACGAAATTCATGTTTCATCGCCGGTAACAATCGAATTAAGGAACCCATCACCTTTTTCTGCGTAGCGCATCAAAAATTTCAAAACAGATCGCATTCGGAATTTTTTGTGACGTTCCGTTAAGACGTGTGGCACCCAACTCGCACAAACCTTTCTGAAGCCTAAATGGTCATGAACAATGCCATCAATAACAGTTCTTGAAACATCAGGAGAAAGAATGGCCAGGTCGGAAATCGTTGAGCGACGATATTTTCTGATTTCATCATCGACTCGTTTCAACAAGTTCTCGCTGATTATCTAGGGCCTCCGCGAACGTTATTCATCATGCATATTAATTCTGTTACTTCTAAACCTTTCACATAATTTTAGGACGTTTCTTTCATTCATTGCATTATCACCATACAAAGCAACCAAATGCTTATGAATTTCAGCCGACTTAATGTTTTGATGGTTTAAAAAGCATGTGACTCCACGTATTTCACAGTCGGCGGCAACATCGATTTTCCTATTCATTTTATAACCTAATAACTCACACGTAATCAAAGATACTACAACGCGACAACGTACAGACAACAATACAGTGTGTACATTACTAGCGTAATGAACGACACAGGTTCGCCAACCATAAGCGATCTTTACTTTAGAGATATCCCTCGTGTATATATGTAAATATATATATATATATATATATATATATATATATAAAGCTTTTTGACTTTTATTTTTTCTACAACCGACTTCCTTCTTTTATACCATTAGCATTTTTTTACGTCTACCCAAATTCTAAATAAAGATGGAAACTAGAAAACAAAAAATAAATGTACTATAAAAATGCATAAATAAAACTTACTTCCAAAAAATCTACACTAAAATAAAAAAAATAAAAATATTTATTAATTCTTATATATTCCTTTTTTTTTAAGTTAGCGACAAATTTTTGTAGCCAAATTAACAAGAATAAACAAAGGAGCGTCAAAAATATTTTTCACTGATAAAAAAAGCATGCTTTGTTAAAATAAAATATAAAGCTCTTTTCGTTTTCTCTTTTTGATAGAAGGAAAATAAATAAAGAAATGTCCGAGATTAGTTTTTGACCAAAAAAGGAATGCCACTTCCAGATTTCAGTAAAAAAGACTACCCAATTTACCTTTTTAATAACTCACTATTATTCCTTTTCAAGCTTTCCAAAGATGAAGATTTCATTAAATATCGGATCAGTGGTTTTTAAGTTAAGATCAGTTATTTTAAGTTAAAACATATACAAAAAGGAAAATTATGAAAATCATATAACCCATCCCTGTGTGATATGATTATTAAAAAAAATTTAGACATCATTAAATTCAATTTACAGACAGATTTCAGTTTTGTTAATGTAAATTAATGAGGCGGTACCTAATGAATTATCATATCTCCTGTTGTAGTTTTGTATGCAATGTTGTTATAATTTAGTGTCAAATTGTCTTTGTGAAGGGGACAATCATCATCCACCCTTGTGTACAGCCCTTTTCTTTTGTTACACCAATATTTCTGGGATATTGTGAAATCTCTTTGGTGACGTGAATAGAAAACTAAGAATATTTTAGAGGAGATACATATTTTGTATCCACGCTTATTTGGTAATAAGTTTTCAGGTGCCGTAATACTAATGAATGGATTATATGATGGTATGTTATGCAGATAGCATTTTGAAATTACTTCTTTTGTATCCGAAGTGAAAGAAAAGAGAACTAAGCATTTACTAAGCTATACTCGTACTTCATTTATAATGGTGCAATCAATAATTATGCAGCTCACTAATACATCTTTTTTTTAAATAACAAGAGAAACTTGTATCTTAAATGCGTGTCCTTTTGTGAAGAGTGTATCTGTAAATAGATAAGAAATCGTCTTAAAATAAATGGTTAGCTGGCTTAGAATGTCCTGATTACGGTAAATAACTAGTAAAACACCGGCAGGCTAACGACCCATAGCAGACAAACAAACTTGTGTAGCGTGTTTTCTTCTCGGTCATCGAATATCGTAATCATTTTCTTATTCAGAATGCAAGCCGCACAACCCGTATCGTTGCGTTTACCCTCAGGCGGTGATAGCAAGAGATGTTTATTCCATAAAAAATACTAGTTTGTATTTCTGGATTATTTTCCTACCCGGTGAGAATTTTATAATAATTTAAAAAGCATTAAAATTATAATCTGGAAATTATTTTATATGAAAAGTTAAATAAAATTATAATAAACAGAAAAATAAAATAAAATAAATTTAAAAAGCTGCTAAAATGAATAAAAATTATACTTTTTCATTATATTTTTATATTTCCACTTCAGAAGTTATAAAGCTTAAACGATTAACAAGCTTTAATAAACGATAAACAAGCTTTGATGGTGATATATAAGATTATGTGAAAGTCAGAGCTGCAAATTAAAAATTTGATGTTTTTGCCATTTTTTTCTTATGCGTGATGAATGGCTAAAGAGTAGGGTGCAAATATTTGTGCTTTGACATGAGCATCCCACTCTTTAGGCCATTCATCACGGATAAGAAAAATTGACCAAAACATCAGATTTTTCATTTAAAGTTATGACTTTCACATAATCATACATATTACCATCAAAGCTTATTGTCAAATCCATTCTGACATATCGTCCTAAAACTATTTTTTACCTTTTAGTGCGTTTAATTTAAGAGTGGCTTTACACATTTTACATTTAAACATTTTAAACATAAACATTTTTTTAAACATTTTGTGTTTAAACATTTTAAACATTTAACATAAACATTAAACATTTTATATATTTTTAAACATTTAAACATTTTTTTTAAATATTTTTTTTTAATTTGTTGACTAGATGGAAGTTCGAGAAAGAAGGTTGAATCATATAAAAGGTTCGTTTTAGCAAAACTTTCTGTGGTGCGTGTTTTTTAAATTATGAAAATGATTAATCACTCGGACAATAGAAGAAAAAATTGATTTTTATAAAATGTTTTACCTTAAACAACGTTAAACCGTTTTTTTTTTTTTTTTGTATAAGTTCTATTCTCTTTAAATAAGACGTTAGGAAATATTTTTAATCCTTACCTTTGAATAAATAGTTAACCAACTCACCCATAAAAATATATTATTTATATATTTGACAAAATTAATATATTTACCCTTAAAAACTTATAATCTTTTAAATTTTTTATAGTTTCAACTAACCGATTTGAAATTTTTGTAATAATTTTTTTCTAACAGAGAGGTTATCAGGTAGAATAAGCTTTTACTTTTATTATAGTGGTAAATGGTTTTCAACAGGTGACTTTTGTTTAAATAACCCAGAATATTTTTATTTTTTAACTTTTTTTATTGTATATTAAAAAAATTATTATTTGTTAGAAATAATAGTCCTGCGTATTTAGTAATTTACTGAGAAAAAAAATTAATAATATATATACATACACACACAAAAATTAAATAAGAAAATTAATTTTATCAATTAATTAAATAAGGTATCGATTAATAAATATCATTTTATGTACATCCCCGTTGTTATAAGCTATTTAGTTTTTGTGTAATAAAATAAACGTTTCAAAAGGGTAATAGAAGCTAAACTATTTTTTTTTGTTGAAAATACAATATTTTCTTTTGAAAATAGCATATTAGAAAAAAAATATTGCAATGTTCTGAGTAAGAAGATCGACGTTTCGTTATTTTATTTTGTATAATTATTTTCCATCATAGTTTGCTCAAGAAATAAATATAACATAAATTAAATAAGAAAACTAAAAGAGGTAATTTTTTTTTAATTTAATTTTAAAATATATTTTCTGTTTATAAGAAAACTAAGTTGTTATAACCGTAATCTGATGAAATAATTAAAAATGCTAGTAGACACTAGACACAACAAGCATCAAGTTTAAACTCACTCACCACTGTAACTCGCTTCATAAGGGTGTAACCTCAAGTTGAGGTTATGTTGTCTGTTATCGACCTTAAATTGAGCGTAACTGAAGAACGAGTCAACCAAAATTTTCATCAAATTTTTACTTCAGATACACTACTATAGCATATCTAAATTACAATGAAATTGATCTAGTAGTTTTGGAGAATTTGGAGCAAAAACTGTTACACATAAGCCTGTTGTACATTAAGGATATTACATTTTACGTGAATGGTATTTTTGTACTCCTCATATCTTAAAACGTAAAGAAAGTTCAATTTTACTCCCCGATCCCACCTTCCAATCGAAAGTAATACCGTAATTTCCTCGAAAAATTATTAAAAAAAGAATAATCTTTAAATTCTTTTTTTGTTTCGGCTTCAAAAAAAATTAATTTTAACTTGAAAAAATTATAAATTAAAATTTACTGTTTAAGAATTAGATAGTGATTTTTTTTTCAGATTTCAACCTCATTGTTTCATTCGACTTCATGAAAGTAGGAAGTCCTCAACGCAACCCATAAGTGATTTTCTGTTTTTTTTTAAGCATCACCAGAGAAACCGGTGTTTTTTAACAGAAATTTCTTCTGTGTAGTGATCCAGTTTTAAATCTTTTTACATATCTTAAATGAAATTTTTTTTAAGTAATAATATATTGTTCATGTAGACCCATTTAAAGTTTTTCGTCTCCGTGGTTTTTACTATTATTATTGTTATTATTATTCCACACTTTTACAGCCTTTTGCCGGTGACATTCCCTAACCTCGGAGTAATTTATACTAAAGAGATTAGGCTTGCTATTGTTGACTAAGTGCTTTCCGGGCAACAAGGCAGGTGCCAATTATCACGCTCCTTTGCATTAGCGCGTGGGTCTTCCACTGGATCTTCAGTTTTTCAAGACTGTTGTGCAAAATAGATAGTATTATTCCCTCCGCAGAGGGAATTTTTTTTCTCGTAAAGAGCACCATTTTTTCCGTATTTAAAAATTTGTTTTAAAGGATTTTATTTTTTAAATAAAAAAATGTACTAAAAAAAAATAATTTTCCATTACTATTTTATATTTAACTTGAAATAATCGTCGGCAGGATACAACCATTTATTTACTAAAGTTTAATTTTTGCTCTTAACTTCGAAAAGTTTTACAGTTTTTTTAAATAAAAAGAATAGAATAAAAACTCGTTAAGAAATTACTACCCAAGAACAATTTCGCATTAGTTACTGCTTTAGGTAACTAATGCGACCTAAAGCAGTAACTAATGCGAGATTGTTCTTTGAAGTTGGTGTTAGAATAAATATATCAAATTAGCATCAGATTATATATAATTAAGCCATAATAATGTAATATAAGCGCAATGACAAAAAATGAACAATAGATGTATTAAATTGTTTATAAAATAATGTCTAAAATATTTCGTTAAAACAAAAATCTTCTACCTAACTTTCCTTAAAAGAAACTTACGACAATATCACCAGAGAAATTTACTCTTCTTCAAAATAAAAAAGAATCATCGATGTCAGTGAATTTCTTTATAAGTAGGCTTGAGAATATGAGGAACGTATACAAAATAAAATACATTCGAATCGAATTAAGAATCTCATTCTTTTTTTTTTATGTCGTTCTTAAAATGAATAATCTGTAACAAAATTTATGTAACTTTTTTACGTTGCCTGCGCTTTGGTCTCTATTTAATAATATTGATATAAAAGAACTTTCTAATGTAGATAGAGAACCCATTATTTTATATGAACAATGGGAATTCCCATAATGTACTATTTAAATAATAACCATTCTATATAACTTTCATTCTTTTATTTATAAAATAATATATGGATGAATTATTTTAAAACGAAAAGTATTAAGATTTTATCAATATTAAAAAAAAATTTATATACACATATAAAAATGAAAGGCTTCTCTCTGTTTATAAATCACTCCTTTACGGCTCATCTGTTTTCAACGAAACTTGATGGTCAGTTCTGGAGTTTGATAAAAATACAGAATTTCAAATGGTATCCTGAAGAAGGCTGCATTTTTTCATTAGTTATAATCTTTCTTTTTCCTTTTGATTCTTGAGTGTGAAGAAACCCTTTAATAAATATTTTGTATAAATTCAAAAATGTTCAAATAGTTATGATAATTCACTTCTCACCATAGTCACACGAAGTTTTAATAAGTGCAGTTTTATTAAAATATCATTATTTATTTTGCTTCCTACATGTTTTTTAAACAGTTCATTTAACTTGCATACGAAGGTTTTTTTAATCTACTGAATAACCGATATCCTTCTTCTGATGAAAGTTTCATGTGAATTATAATCCTTTTATAATTTTAAAATTTTGCTGATGAAACGAAAATTCAAATTATTTCAGATGATATTAAAAAAAATATTTTTTGGACACTACATGAGTTTCTTGTACGCCTATTAAATTATATATACAGTTGTTTTTTTGTTTTTTTGTTGTTTTTTTTTTAAATAGTACATAAAATTTTATTTCATTAATAACTTCTGATATTTTTTAATATTTTTTTTTTTATGGTTATTATTGAATTATTTATCGCAAAACTTTTTTTTACAATCAGAAGTTAATAATTATTAATAAATCAATATATTTAAATAAAAAAAAAGTAAAAAAAAGAGATGAAGTCTGTCTCGAAACCTTCCCCTTGTAAGATCTAAATATTTCATTAATTAAAATTTTATTTCGCTATAACTCTGGAACCAATGATAATAAGTACTACTGATGATTATCGTTGAAACGCTCTCAATGAAGACTTATTATGCAGTTAAGAAAAAGTCCAAAATCCAAATCCAAATTGAAAAAGCCCAAAATCCTTTGGGATTTTGGGCTTTTTTGGACACTTTTGATTCAGTAGATTGCAATCAAAAGTGAAAATGCACAACTAGATGTTAAAACAGTCCTAAATCCAAAATTTCAATATCTTACGGCTAATAGTTTTTTTGATTATGCGAAATACGTACGTACAGACGTCGCGCTGAACTAGTCTAATTGGATTTAGGGATGGTTAAAATGGATATTTCTGTTGAAATCTGAAAACAGAAATTTTTCGCGATCACAATACTTCCTTTATTTCGTACAAGGAAGTAAAAACACTTAGTGCTCGTTATAGGGCCGTACGTTATACAAAAAATTGAATTGTTACCATGTCATTAATTGATGCTTTAATACTAGAATAGAGTAGCTGTATTTTAACAAAATTTAACATTCAAGAAGAGGAAACTGCCACCATTTCATTGCGAGATGTCCAGTTTTGTTCGAATTTAGATTAAAATCTTTAACTTAAAATTTTAATTTTTATTATTATTATTATTATTATTGCATATCTCTACGGTTTAGCTAGTCAGATGACCATGAAGTAGTCTGCAGTTTGTTTATTAAAAAAACAATAGTTATAATTTTTTTTCTTTAAAAAATCAACCATTTATTACTTATCAGATTATCAGAACATACTTTTTTCATTTCTCAAAATAATCGTTTCGAACTACAACTTAGTTACTAGAAAATGGCCTATATTTTGAAAATCGCTGGTTCAAAGACGCTCAAATTTGGCGATGCTAATGACAAAATATTAATTTTATACGGTTGTTAATAGGAGACATTTTTAGAATTTTTTTTTATGCTATATATATATATATATATATATATATATATAATAGTTATAATTTTTTTTTCTTTAAAAAATCAACCATTTATTACTTTATCAGATTATCAGAACATACTTTTTTCATTTCTCAAAATAATCGTTTCGAACTACAACTTAGTTACTAGAAAATGGACTATATTTTGAAAATCGCTGGTTCAAAGACGCTCAAATTTGGCGATGCTAATGACAAAATATTAATTTTATACGGTTGTTAATAGGGGACATTTTTAGAATTTGTTTTATGCTTTCACGTGGGTTTAAAATTCGAGTAAGGAAAAAAGGTAACCCAAACTGACTTTTTTTTCATTTTTCCGTTACATTATTTCAGTTTACATTCATTTTCTCTGGAAGAGATTACAATAATGCAATATTTGTGTAAATTTAAAACAAATTGACTGGGAAATAAGTAATATCATCCTCCATTTACTACCGTAATTATGAAGCGAGTTATTAAGCTTCAAACCCATAGATAAAAACATAGCTTCTCAAGTAAATAAATCATACATACATTAATATAAGG
This sequence comes from Lycorma delicatula, assembly GCF_047948215.1. Classification (NCBI taxonomy): domain Eukaryota; kingdom Metazoa; phylum Arthropoda; class Insecta; order Hemiptera; family Fulgoridae; genus Lycorma; species Lycorma delicatula. Next base: position 111,582,542 of record NC_134456.1, on the reverse strand, counting down.
AATGTGTCATTGAATGCAAAGCAATAAATTAAAGTAATCCTTTCTTATGTGAACCATGCGATAAAAACGCAGCTTTAACTGATATGGAACTTATAGTGGGGTCTTAATCCTTTAATCCTACTATGCTTATCAAATACAGAACAATTATATATTATGGTGTTAACTATACCCGGGAAAGTTAGGAACTAATTTACAAGACTATTTTTAATAAATAAATTTTAAAATATTTGTAACTTTTCTTATTAAAATTATATATAAGTGATTCGTTTTCAGACCTAATCTATTAAATTTTAACTGATTTTTAGGAAATTTTTAATGTATTTAAATTTTTTTATGATTCAGAAAAGTGCTAAATAATGTTACGTACATTTTAGGAAAGTCTTTGAACGGCAAAAAATGAGCCCTTTGATAGTTTTATCAAGATAAGGCAACTCCTGTCTCTGTATATACCAACACCACGACAGACTTAAAAAAAGTAACAGTTCATAAAGAATTTAATTTTTTTTTTTTTTTTTTTTTTTTTGTCTTCAGTCATTTCATCATTTCATCAAAGAATTTAATATAGACCCATATATATAGAAGCCACACACATACACACACAGAGTATACATACAATCTCTGATAGTTGTTTTTTGCCGGATCGTAATGTTTCATGGTCCTTTTTGACACGTTAACAATACTTTCCCTTTATTATATTCTATAATAGTCGCGAAAGTAAAAATATTGTTTTTTTTTTTTTTGGTAGTTGTTCATTGATTTTTATTAAGAGAATGTCGGATAATAATTGAGAGCAGCTTAGCTACTCAATTTTTTTTCTTTAATTCTTCAAGTCAAATTACAAATAACAACCACAAATTGTCTCCGTATTTTGTAACGACAAAATTGCAATATAATATTGATTTATACGTATAATAGAAATTTTAGAAAAGTTTTTCTGCAATAATAATTGGGAAACAATATGTTTTTGTTCTGTGTTACCATGATTTATTTTTTACCTAGTTTTCGAAGAAAATTAAGGTACTACTTTCAGTTGCATGGAGGGAGTGGGGGATGACAATGAATTTTCTTTACGTTTTGAGGTATGAGGAGAACGAAAATATTACTCACTTAAATTATGGTTTCCTTGTATACAAGGAAACCATCCCATATATATAAGCCTAAATATAAAATCTTGTGGCTCAAAAATCTCCAAAACTACTAGATTAGTTGCATTGAAATTTATATATGCTCTAGTAGTGTATCTGAGATTGTGCATGTGAAAATTTGATGAAAATTGGCTGAGTCGTTCTTGAGTTATACTCAATTTAAGTCGAAATAATTTGAACGGAGCTAGTTAGAAGCCGGTTTGTTATGATACTGCAAGTTGGAACGTTGACATTTATTTACAGTATTAAACCACATTAAACAGTTATTAAAACCAAATTAAATTAACGAAAACTCTATCTTCTTTCGTAGAACTGTACTAGATTTATTTTAAACATTTGTAGAATGCTTTCCTGAAGTATTTCCTTTTCTTCGTAGAACACCTGTGTAGACTATTAAAAAAAATAAACACATAAACTGTCCTTTGCGATTTGCAGTTTAGTTATAAAACTAGTTGAAATCAATTTTAAAAGTGATAAGTTTACTAAATAAACAGAAAAAGAGGATAATGAAAGTGAAAGTAAATATTTATGTGCGGTGTCATTACAACCTTATAATACATAAAATATTATTTATAGCCCGCATGCTGCTGTACAATTCTTTGAAAAAAAAAAATTGTTAAATTATAGGATAAATTATAGCAAATTAGTCTGTTTACTTCCTTAATTTAAAAAAAAAAATGAAAGCTTACTTTATCATTTTGTCGCTAAATTTACATTTTTATAATTTTATATTGTTACGTCCACTGTAATTACTAATTATAATTAGTAAAAACCACATTTTTCTGTGAAGGTAATTAATATATTATGATGTTATATAATATCATCTTTCAGAAATAAAAATTTTAATTATTTTTTTTCCACCTATTTAATATTTAACCTCGTTTATGTCTTACAATACTATCAGTTTTAAAATACTACTAACTTCAAAAAATTAAGAAAATTAAAAACAATAATTTTTGATAAATTATTTTTTAAGTATATTTCTGTATTAGTCTTTAAATCTCTACATTTTGAAATCAGTACCAAAATAAAAAGGATTTTATTGAATTGATATAATTTTTAGGTATTTTTTAACTGGGCTTTATTAATTTATATTAATTTTTAAATCTGTTTTAACAATATTAATACTTTTTTTTAAGTGCGTGTAGACCCCCAAAATGAAATTCTTTCAGCTTAAAAAGAGCCGTTTAGATAAAAAACAAAATATCCTCATCTAGATAAAAGTAAGAAAAACGATGGCAAAGAAACTACTACCATAAAAAGATAAAAGATAAAAAAACTTAAGAAACTACTACCGAGTTTAATAATTACTATTTTTTCATCTTAAATTTTCTAACAAATCTTTTTATAAATTTTAAATAATACGTTAAATAACATATCATTTTAATGCCAGGATGTCAGCAAGTTGTACAATCTTACATTATTTTAAAGGCTTATAACAATCTAATACTAAGAAATGATCAAAATAGGATACAATTTTTTAACTTAAGTAATATAATAAAGTTAACAATTTTTATTAATCCCATTCGTATTTATTAAGAGAAATATAAAAAATATACGTTCTATCATGATTTGTTAAACTAATAAAGGTGTAAAAATAAGGATACTCAAAGCCTTGGTATAGATCCTTATTTAACGTATTATTAAACATTAGAAACAATTATTTTATTTTGGCCATTTAATTTTTTTTTAAATTAATTTTAATATTTAATTAAAGATTATTCATTTTTCTAATTTTTCAACATTTTATTTAATAAATTGAAACGTACAAAATAAAGTAATAATATTCAACATTATGAGGGATAAAAAATTATAAAATCATCTTTAAAAAATTCTAAATTTATAAGCGCTTCCGGGTGGGTAATGGATGTGGATGTGTGTGTGCGCGCGCGCATTTGTGGATTTCTGAATGCAAAAATTTCTACTAGCTAGGTTTTATATTTGTTCTTTACCTACAACAATGAAATATTTTATGGTTATTCTAGAACTAAGGAGGTGTCACCTTTCTTTTTCAAATCTGATGAAAGGTGGGGAGCTATTTCTTAATAACTCTCCCTTAAAGATTCATAAAAACAAGATTCTTTATTTATTTTTGTTTTTTTTTCATACAAAAATGTAATTTCGCCAGAGAATAACTTTGAATATTAACGCTAAAACGTCGTTAAACTTTTCATAAAACCACTCTCCCTCCTAAAAACGTGGTTTTTATACTTTTTTCTTTATTTTAAGCTGTTTCAACGTATGTACTAGATTTTTTAAGTGAAAACTTTTTTAGGCGCATTATGCGGAGATTTTGGGATAGATTTTGCATGGAAAAAAAGAGTTAACTCGTAATCAAAAATATTCACGTGACGCTAGAGCTATATGTATATTATAAATGGATTAGTTCTCATAAAATACAACAGATGGCGCTGATGTGTGACCGCGTACTTAAAAATAATTTAATATAGGTTTTTTAAAAATTGTTGGTTTAGCTAATTTAGAGATGAAATAATTTTTAACAATTAAAAATTAGATCGAATTGATAGAATATTTATTTTTAGCAATAATAATTTATTTTAATTAAATAAATACCTACTTAATAATTTTTAACTGTATTCAAACAATCTCACATCAATCAACGCCATCTCTTGCATTTTAATAGAACTAACCAAGACCAGCTCTATGTATATTGTACATTCTAAAATTCTAAATACATGCAATACAGTACATTAGTACATTCTAAAAAAAATGCAATAAATTACACTTCTATAAATATATATATATATATATATATATATATATATAGATATTGTACACGCAACGCGGTAGATAAAGCATATATTTTATACGCCATTCGGGATATTCAAAAGAATAAAAACTATTTTTTTACATTTACAATTCCTAATAATTTACTTATAGTTAATTCACTAAATTTTATTATATATTTTTATTAGGATAATTCAATTATGGAGGCTAATGAAGATAGTAGGCAGAATTCAATTAACAGTCCGAAAAGAAATACAGATGAAGAAACCGATGATGATACTTATAAAATGAATAAAAAAGATGAACGTTCAGACGAATTACGAAGATTACGTAATCAGCGATACAGGAAAAGTCAAAAGAGAAAATTTTCAGAAACAGACATGTCCAATGAAAAAAACCAGACAAAAAGAATTATCGAAATTGCGTTCCAAAAGATATAGAGATAACAAAAAAGAAACTCTTGACCAAAAACAAAATATTGACAGAAAAGAATCATTAAAAAAAAATTCGCAACGATTTCGAAATACTAAAACCAGAAATAAAAAATTACAAACAATTCATACTTAACAGATTGCTGGTCCATCAAACGTTAATGTTTCATTTGTTTCAGAAAATACAAAAAACGTTAAGCATTCACGCAATCCAGAATCTTCAACATTCAATTCAGATAGTGATTCTGACTCGTTTACGCAAAATATTAACAATTTTGTTACAAAAAAAAATCAAAATTCCTATTCTAATCATATCAGTGCACATCTTGAGTTCCATAAGCAATTTCTTCAAAACGATTTTGGTCATGTTTGTGATATTGTGATAGATTATGGTTTAAAAATTATTTTAAAATATTCAAAATGAAGTTACATCAAATAACAATATTCAATTTATAAGAACGCTACTCACTAATGATAAGATAACACAAATTAAGATATGCTCAACTTATCTATCTGGAATTAATAAACAATGAATACCACCTTTATCTATTTACAATGAATTCAAATACCCTCCTATTTCAGAAAATTTGAAAAAATTACCATTAAATTTAGTATCAGAAAGACTTATTTCACCGAGAATACCATTCATGCAGATTAGAGGATTAAGGCACGTTCAGGGACAATTTGGCATCTACGGACAAGTTATTAATGTTCCTATAGAAGTTAATACAATGGTTAATCAATTACCAAGAAACGTTGACGATAACCATTCTATTATTGTTCATATAAAATGAAAAAACAATTCATAAGTCTTGTTACGTATATGGACTGGTTAACAAAAGAGAAATTAAAGAATAGTTAAAATATTTAATAACAACTCTTATGAAGTCTACAACATTAGTATTAATGACAAATTTTTTGAAGGAAATTATCCAGCAGTTAATGAACATGAAATTATTGAAGATATTCCAATTGAAGAAAGTTTAATGTCACAACAACAGACATTAATGTGGAATGATGAGATGTATTTACGAATAGCTCTTGGAGAAAATAACGTTCCAATTAGTATTTTATTTGAAGAACACGTAGAGGAATTATCATTTCCACAGATATACTATGGGTAATTCCGCAATTTTACAGATGGCATTAATGTTAGCGAATTGACAGTCAGATAAAAGGGGAGTTAGCTCTCATCACCTTTTATATATGACTATAAAAATAATAAGAATCAGAGTACGTGATTCGCTGACAATTGCATTTAAGTTCGTTGGTAAAGATACAAACATATTATTAAAAAAATTATTTTGTTCGTACAAGGGGGAGGCACATTGACTTTATTTTTAAATGACTTTTTGAAGTGAAAACTTCTTAAGGCTCGTTGTGTCAGAATTTTTTGTACATACGAATTACATGGGAACGTGGGAAAAAAAATCGCTGACTCGTAATCAAAATCTGTAACGTAACGTAAGATGTTATATATATATATGAAAGAAAAAGGCATAGAGCGAAAATATATATACGCATAAATGAGTGCATAGTATAATATGTAGTAGCGGAGGATGGGAGGTGGAAGAAAAAACTACCGGTGATTCACAATAATTCTCCCTCTCTATAGCTCATAATAATAATAAAAAATAATTGTTTAAATTCAGTGTAAGTGTAACATATTACAATATTTTTTTATTGAGTTTGGATATGTGAAGATTTTCAACACCTAATTTTATGCATTAAAAAATTATTAACCTTGAAAATATTGTCTCTAAAGATTGCTGTTTATTGTTAAAAAATTACTTTATATGAAATATTTTGATCCTGCAATTCTGTGGGGGCAAATTTCGCTCGCGCTAGTATCTCGAGAACGGTGGCCGCTAGATGCATGGGACTAGGACCTATCGTAAATTTGATCGCAAAGCACAACTTTTGGTTAAACCTTTCAAAATCGCAAAATGCCCTAGGACGCACTGTTTTCGAGATACGCCCTTTTTTTATTTAACGAAAGATATGTCTGAGAAATCCCGTTTCTTATGTGAAATATAAATAAAATAACATCATCTGTCAATAATTAGCTATCACAACTATAAAAAATTTTAAATCCACAACACCCACTTTCTCTGAAAGTAATGATGACTGATTGATGCAGAATATCATTATAAATTTACAGCGTCAACTGAGTAGCTGCTAGATTATAAAAATCAACAATAATTTTGAAGTTTGAATCGTAAATAATGATCATTGCATGTATTAAATAATGATCAATGAATGATATACACACATATCGCTGAAAGTAATGATGACCTATATCGTCATCATAAATTTAAAATTAATCATGCTGTTTACAGTTAAAATACATATTTTTTAGTAAATCAACTGTTACAACACGTGAACACACATTCATAATTGAAAGTAGCCGTTCTTTAATTTATTTGAATAAACCCGTGAAAAGAGACGGGGGGGGGGATGTTCAATAGCCAATTTCTTTGTTGGTTCTTTGTTGTAATTTTGGGGGCATCACAAACCCGTGTTTTACTACGTATTTTGCAGTAAATCCACTCTTTCTGCGTGAAAATTTAACTACAAACGGGGGATATTATTGGAAAACACACGTTCAAATTGTGCGTCAAATTGGTTCTAGGGGTCCAAGATTAAAATGGCTATTGACTGTAAACATTATATGCTACTTGGAATATATATATTAATTCGAAACGATTGCGATCCGATACAAGTTTTCACTACGGCCCTGCGGTCTTAAGCACACATACATTTTTTTAATAATTTTTGTTGAAAGCTAATATTGTGGTGGAAATAGTTTTCAAAACTACCCAGAAGGTTACTAGCAAAAAAACCCTCAGTAATTAATAAGAGAGAGTTCTAAACGTTTATTTTCAGCATACAGCCTGATCGATTTGAACTTTTTCTATCAGGCGTCATCAGGATGGAAATAATATTAATAATCTATCACAGAGGTGTGCTGTGGGTAATTTAAGGTAAAATATATTTGTTATGATAGCGAAATAAGTTAATAAATAAAATTAAAAAATAGAAACAGTAGTTTTGTTGTTTTTTTTTTACATGGATCCAGGATTTGAAGTAGAAAATTGAAGATCATTTGAAAAATTATTACTTTTTATTTTCTAATGCAAGTTTGTTAAGTCTCTTTTTTTATTATTATTTTAATAAGTCTATTTTATATACTTACTCTCCAGGTTGTAGCTCTACTGCTGTTGTAGCATCGTAGCTATAAAGAGAAAGTATAGCGATCGGCAACAATTTTAGATATCTGGGTTTTTGCAGATGTCGGCGGTTCAAGACCTACTTGATATAGAAAACCTCAAAAGATTAAAAAATTTCCGGAAGATGAATGTATGAGCGAATGTGAATTTGCCTTGTATTTTTATTAATATCTCCAGACTGGATCAACAGAAATTCTTCAAAAATGGTATGAAACATTTTTATAAGGGGGCATTTGAAGTTTTGGGGCATTAAATTTTAATAAAAATTAAAAATTGTTTTTTCATTTCAATTTCAATTTTTTAACTTTTTGAATCGTAGTCGTAGAAAACTGGGCTTTAGCACGACGAAAGTACTTAAGTTATTTAAAATTCCAAATTTTTATGTCAATCTTTTTCAATTATGAATGAAGGATACTCAACTTTATTTCTAAATAGTTTTTGCTTTTTATTTCTAAAACCCACTGACCAAAAAAGCTGAAAATTTGACACAAAATTTTTATTCGATTATATACATATATACACCCATATCCAGAGTGATTCAGGAGGATAGGGCAATACTTTGACAACTCATTCTAGAGGCTAAAAATAAGAAAAAATTTCACATAAACATAGGTCCGAAAACGCTTCGTTAGCAAGTTATACAGGGTGAAAGATTTCGCCCGAGTTTCAGTTCCTCCGGGTAAATTAAGGCTTTCTGAAATTCTGGGAAGGTCAATTAAGGGGCAATCAATTTTTTCTTATGTGTTTTGAGCTGGAAAATTGAAAAAATAGGTCCCAGAATTGTATCTTAGTTTCTAAGATATCCCGTGTAAAACGCCAAAAATAGGGTCAAAAAACACATTTTTTTACCTTTGACGTACAATAACGTTGTTAAATTGGCAATAAATCATACTTTTTTAAACATAAATTGTAGAGAATTTAATTATAAGAAGATTGATGTAAATAATGTCAACAAAAAAGAAATAACATTTTAAACATGTCGACTTTTATTAACAACAAAACCGACGAATAAGCAAAAAAAATTCATGGGGACAATCGCTCGTTTCATTTTCCCCTCTCACCGCTATTTTGTGATTTTTTTTCAATAAAAATGTATATTTTAAAAACGGATTGAGATATTTTAATGAAATTTGGTGTACGTTTACCCCACAACCAATTCTAAAAAATAAATAAGATTGAGAATTTTACTTTTAAAACTTCAAAATAGCGGCCATTTAATTTTTTTTATCATTAATAGATCGGTAAATATTAGTTTTATTGAATAATGATTAATTAGATAAAAAAATATAATCTTTTATTGTGAACAAAACGAGACCTCATTTGTTCAAATCTATTGATGTATATTAAAATGGATCCAAAAAGTACGCGTGAAAACAGGCACACAATTGTTAAACGGAATAATTTTTGTGATACACTTTAACAATTTCAGCCGTACATCTTTCTTCATAAAAATAAAAAAAACTACTCGTAATACAGAAAAATTACGTTAATTAATTATTACCGCACGTGAGAAAGACTAACTAGATTAAATACGTTTTTTACCCAAATTTTTTTTTGAATTTGTGTAGATTTTCACACGAAAATGTTTTATATATGTAAGAATAACTTTGAGGAGTAAATTATCGTTCCACCTATCTAAAATTAAAAAATAATGATGACAAACCAATAAAAAAATCTTCACATCCTGTTTACAACCTACGATATTTTTCGTTTGAAAAAGTCATCGACTTAATTGTATGTACAAATACTTATAACAAGACGATTAGAGAGAATCTTCCTTTACATAATAAAAAATAAATATAACAGAATATGTTCATTTTATAGAAAGGGATGAAAGTAAATTAAACAAAATTCTAATAGCCGAATTGCGAACCTTCTTTTTTTGAAGTTAGTTAAAAAAATTATTATTTTCTTATATTTATTTATCCTGAAATATCGATATTAAAATTTTAATAAGGTTTAATAATATTTTAAATTAGAATACCTTAGTATATTAACACTATGCTTAGATAAAGTTTAAAAAAATTTAATAAATTTCCTAAATTATTTTTACTATTTTTTTAATATTTTTTTATTAGAGGTAGAGGATTAAGATCCTATGGTTAGTTAGATACAAGTATATTTATTAAGATCTCTAAAAAATGCTGTTAAAGACGAGATTTCAGTTAAAATTTTCAAGAAAGGCTTAACGAACATCCGAATTTTTTAGCATTTAACCTTAGTGAATAATTCTTCTAGTCATTTTATAACATTAAAGGTTCGATTTTTTTAAATTGACATACATTGACTGGATAGTTAAAAAATTAAACGAATTATTATTTATAATATAATTATAATTATATTATATTATTATTATTATATAATTATTATATTATATTATTTATAATATAATTATTTATAATATTTTATCAACGGTATTATCATATTCTTCATTTAATCTTTGTATGTTATTGTTATTCCTATTATTTATCATTTATCTTAAATCATTTGCCATACGGCGTCTGGTTTCAATGATAAAAATAGATTAATTATTGTTCAGTGCTCTTGAATAGATTGTAACACTCCAGCCAGTAATCATAACAATATCTTTTTACAGAATACATTAAAAGAAGGAGGTTTTTTAATAATGTTCAAAGCTTATTCTTCATAAAATTAACTGCTTTCAGTGATATTTTTGTTGTATTGGAAGTATGTTGGTTCCGTTATGATTTTTTTGCAAATTACTTAAACAAACGGTTATTATTAATGGACAATGTGTCTGTATTCAACGATGATCTTCCTCTTTTTTGTTATCATTACTTACGTCTGAATTAATAGCGAAATGATAAACAACTTAATGTTATTTTGATGTTCAAAGTATTTTCACGCGAAAGTTAATCGGAAACTTTTGGTAAACTTAGGTTAAGTACCAAGCAAAAAAATTATTGATAATCCTACATTGAAGAGGGCCTTAGTAGCTATATAGCATTATTTTTACATCCTTTTACGCACTCGCTTATTTTTATCAAAATCTATTCTTCTCATCTTTTCGTTTCTTACATACAGCTTTTTCATACATGAAAGTTTTTTGTAGTCTATCTACTTTTTAAAGAAAAAAAATAACTATCCTAACACATGGTAATAATTTTATAATAATTTTTCTTGAAGTGTTGATTTTAAGAAGTCAATACCAATTAAGGATTCGCATTTTTTTTTAATTTAAAGTTACAAATTTTTTAATTTAAAGTTTTGTTAATTTGTCAAATGTCAAAAATTAACAAACAGCTGTAAAAGTTTTTATTGTATACGCGGGTTTTCTAAAAAAAGTTATTTATTTATTTTTTTTCTTTATAAACTTTTCTAATTTAATAAATCATTAAAGAAATGTTTTAATTAATTTTCTTTAGTTAAGAAAATAGATAAAAGAATTATGATAAGAATAAAAATTATTTTCATCTTTATCGCAGCGTGAAAGGTTAAATTTGAAGTTTTATGTAAATGTTGGTAAAGTTCAACACTATCAGCTACTTTTTATTATTTTATTAGGATATTAACAAATTAATAACTACATTTTTTTATAAATAAATTTTTTTACAAAAACAAATCTAGAAAAATGAATTAAAATTTTTCTAGTGGCAGAAAGAATATTATATACTTGTACACGCGAGCATGAACAAATAAAATATTTACTGTTAGTTCTAGGTGCTCTCTTTCTCTCATGTAAGGTTTCAAGATGATGTAAACAGGCGATACAAAGAGCAGATATTTGTATTTATGGATTACCAATTCTGATTGTTGAAAAACAATTCCGGAAATGATCAAAAACTTTCTTTTGGGGAAAACGTGAGAGGTTAATTATATTCGTACATAAAATACTACATCTAGAGATCAGTAAATAAAGATACAGGAAGATATGTTTAAAGGTATATAACCTAATGTGTTGCGGTAGTGTTTTGTTTTTTTTAATTTAAAATTCAACGGAGAGAGTTACGGAAATATATTTGGGGGTCAAAAGTTCATGAAAGTGTTTAGTTATTATAATATTTAATTCATTACATAAGAAACTAATGATTTTTGACTACTTTTATTTTATTTATTTTTTTAATAATATTTTTTGTAAGAATAATTACTAGCTAAATTATAATCAGTGTTTCTGTGATTAATAATTATTTTGTATTATAATTATGATTATTAATATATAACTTGGGACTATTCTAATCAAAATTCTCCATATTGTTTCTAACGAAAACAGTTGCATATTTTACTTCCATGTTCCTAGTTTTAATATATGACTTTTTTGCTAACTTACACGCGCCCACACACACACACACACACACACACACACACACACAAATGGAGAGAGATAGAGTATACCTAGGACCAACAGTATTTATTTGTTCACACTCGCATGTATACATTCTTTCGACCACTAGAAAAACTTAAATTCATTCTTCTAGATTTGTTGTTGTAAACAAATTTAATTATAAAAAAAATGTAATTATTGATTTGTTAATATCCTCATAAAATAATAAAAAGCAGCTGACACTGTTGAACTTTACCAACATTTACATACACTTCTGTTTTCTTTAGTAAGTTATTACTGATTCCTCTTCCCATTCATTAGTCCTGTTCCTTTCAGCCATTAAAGATTAACAATTTCATCAAACATCTCACTGAACGAATACCACCATGATACGTTCCCATTAAAGCGGAAGTTCTGTAAAATCTTTTGAGAAAGGATCTTCTGGTTCTAACTCATCTATTAGATAAAGTCATAAAAAAAACAAAAAAATCACCATTCTGTGGAAAGTTTCTTATATCAGTACCCAAAACCTGGTAAATCTTCAAACGATCGTAACTTTTATTGCCCATCAAGAATCTTTCTCCTTTGTAAAAGCTCTTTAAAAACTAATTCTATTCAATATCATTTTTTTAGAACAGTCTCAAATGAGTTGTAGTTTTCAATATGGTTTAAGATACCAGCAACACTCTATTATCCATCAACTAACGAGGGAAGTAAATTTTCTCATCGCTGCCTTTAAGAGAAGCAATACGCTGGTAATATGTTCTTCGACTTAGTCAAGCCTTTCGTTGTGTTTAATTGATAATGTATTATCAAAATTCAGATACTTCAACTCTGTATATTATCTTTTTTTTCAGTCGTTTCACACTAATCGGCATATCTCAATTTCACAAAATAATCCTTTGGGCGATTGGCTTCCCCTGTTTACAGCCAATTTACAGAATATCTACAGCATGTTCCATAGGCTGATATTTTCTCCCCATTCTACGCTACCGTTAGACATCAGATAGAATGTTCATGTCGTATGACAGGGAAAGATTCGCACGCAACAATATGGTTATTTAATCTTCTTCTTCTGATCGTCCCCACGATGTCTAGTTAAATTTATAGAATCATTTTCTTAATCACGAAGTCTGGTTTACAGGCTAGCGTATAAAAATTAACTTAGTAAAATCCGGTACAAGCCACTTATAATTTGGGTCATCATAGCTAGGCACATGTTTATCTAAATGTAACATTTCTATCTCAAGCAGAGCGAAATACATCAGTCTCTAGATAGATAGATTTCAGGTTTGGACATCAGGCCTGAAGTCGTTTTGATATGTTATTAACTCAAAATGTCTTTAAAATTAACTAGAAAACTTGAAATTAAAAATATTACATTATCCTCCATTTCGTAGATCCTTAAAAAACGATTTGTGTAATTACTTAATGTCGATTCTTTGTATTCTTATTATTATCTTAATAAAATGTATATTTCTCACTATTTGAGTATCTGCTTTCATCCAAACAGCATTTTTTGAATGCCAAAAAATACAAATGAAAAATCATATCAACTTTAAAAAACCGAGTAAAATAGGTAAAAAATATCATTCTTTGTTTTAATTTTTTAAATTTAGATTTATCTGTACAAAATTAAGGGTTGATTTTTTAGCAGTAACTTCAAAAATTATAAGTTTAAAAATGATTGTAAGAAAGAATAAACGTATTAATTATGATTTAAAATATTTTATTCGATTTTTAAATTCCACCATTGTCACTTAAAAAATATCGATAACCAGCAGGCCTAAAAACACTCTAAATTAGGTGAGGAAAAAGAACTAGATTACTTATTACACAATTAAAAAGGGTTTTTTTTAGAATTTTTTCATATTTTAGAAGGTGGAAAGTTGAATTGTGTTAACAAAGCACGTCAAAAATAGAACTTTTCTTTATTTTAACTTCAATAATTTTAAACAAAAATTAGTGAGAGATAAAATTAGATCACCCTCGATCTTTATAGTGATTTTGAAGCCAAATTGTTAATTTTAAAACATACTTAAAGCGACATTATAACTTATAAAGTAACAAAAATGTAGGTTCTACGTTTTATTATGAGATAGTAATGTTATGTATGATCGATCAGCTAATCTCACTCATATATCAATGTTTACAATTAAAGAAATTACTTATAATAATTTCTTACACAATTTAATTTAACTTTATTAATTTTTTCTGATTATTTGAAATAATAAAAAAAAAAAATCAAAGTAACCTAAATGAAAGTCTCATCTCTTTAAAAAACAGTTCATTTGTGTGATTGTTGAGACCAAGTAATACAGTTTACTTGGTCTATTGAATTATTTATTACCTAATACTAGTTTACTAGTAATAAAATGGAATTGAATTGACTGTATGGTGTCTAATCAGTAATAGTTTATCGGTACAATAATTTGTATGAAAACAGCAATTATAATAATAAAAGGCGAGAAGTACAGGTAGAAATGCAGGAAGAAATTAAATAAAAATCTTGTCTACTTCCGTTCATTTTTAAATTTGTACTAGAAAGAAGCTAATTAATTAATTGAAAGAAATATTTTACAGCTGTATACCTTTCCAAGTAAAGAAAAAATGAATACACAAGTTGTTTTATGAACAAACGATTTACTTTGCTGACTGTTATTTAACAAACTAAGCTCAGCAATCGAAATTTAATTAATAAAGTGAAAATTGAAATAAGGTTTAATTTTTTGTAGATTGAAACTGGTTGTGGGAGATTTAGCAAGGAAACAAATAATTTCACTGTATTAAAAATATCGTAAGCAATGTAGACATCGAATTTCACTGATTGTTGTTAACTGTCAAAGAGATATCTCCATTACATCGTTTCCATATTAATTATGTTAATTTCTTTTTTTCTAATTTTATACTTTTTCAGTTTTCCGTGAAAAATTGCTAATCGTTAGAGATAAAAATTTACCAATCAAGCAGTTTTGTTAAAAAGGTAATTCTTTAGTCTCAAAGTTTCGTTAAATTGTTACTTTCGAATTCTATGGACTGAAGCTGTGACAATCACCTTGTAATTAAAAATAGTCCGTTATTTTCAAAGGAATTTTATTTATTTATTTACCAGGTATTATTACAATATTCCAATACACATTTACAAATATATTCTATTACACATAAATAAGTCTCACTGGAACTCGTAGGAAGTTTATAAATCCTGTCCCGGATGTAGAATTAAAAATAAAAATAGAAAACATAATGATCTTACCCTAAAAATATTATGTAGGCTTCAATTCATATCAGAAGTAGATATAACTCCAACTTAACCTAAAATTAACCTACTAAAGATACTTCCTATATAATTTGAGACAAATATAAAAGACATTTTTTTCTTTTATTGTTCTATTTACTTGTTAATAGCAACCTTTGCAGTTTAAATTAAAGTATATTTTTACTTATATTTAACAATTTTAAGTTGTTTGATAAGCTATTAAAAATTTTTTTGGCATTGTATAAATGCCTTTTTTTGCCCACTTTGAGTCTAACCAATAGTAAAGCAATAGATTTGTTTCTTGTTTTGCTACTAAACAAATTATTAAATAATGCTCGAAAATTATAAGTTTTATCATAATTTAGTACCACTTTCATGTTATTATTATCGTTCTCCTTAACTATTGTTCATAAAACCTTTGCGTAAGATTTAATTTGAGTGCTAAAAAATAATTATAAGTAGTTCCCCATGCTATAACACCGTAACTGGCAATACTATGTATTAAAACGTCCATGATATTTGTTGTATTGTACTACCAGCATGGAGCCTAACTGAAAACGTTTTATAAAAAACTGGAAATGCGTTCGGCTGTAACTATGTCCCATAAACCTTAACGACGAAATGCTAAAAACTCGTTTAATGTAGGGCATCGATTCACACAATAAAAAAAAAACGAATGCAAAGAAATTTTTTAGATATTACTACTGGTATTAAAGCTTTCTGAAATATTATTATTAATGTATATTATTTTGTGTATTATTCCCACACTTCCTCAACCTCTTTAAAAAAAAAAAGGAGAGTAACTTGATAATATGAAATATCCGACTTAAGAAAGAGAGGTTTTATACCATATCAACATTTCTTATGTTCTGGATTTTGGAATAGAAAAATTATTTGAAGAAATAAAAATAGTTACACTTTAAAAGTATCTAAAGTATCTACCTTTAGTTTCTACCTGTTTTCTCAATAGCTTTAACACATCTTCAGAGATTACATTTAAAAAATAGTATTTAGGAACAGAATTTTAAGTTACTTAAAACTCCGTCAAAACTTTTAATTTTTTAATTTTCTGATGTTCTGCATCAACCTGGCAATCATGTAAAAAAGAATGTTCAGTTCTTAGTAAAGGCAAAAAGTTTTTCTTTCATGTAACTATTTTAACAATTTTAAGTTTTTATTATTTTTAGAATTAACGTTAAAAATGTTAGGAATCTCACAACCTTCAATTAAATAATTTTTTTTTTTATTAAAAACTAATTAAATATTGCACTAAAGAAAAAAATTAATTCTCCTTTAAATTATGTTTTTAGACACCATAGCAAAATTGAAAAACAACTACCAACAATTCCTGACTTTTAATTTGGTACTGATTAAGTTAAAATATTAAGACGGATTAAAAAAACTCTTAGGTACCTTTTATAAGAAAGCTACCTACCTATTGTAATAGATACCATGATTGGATTTCCGGAAAATTTCGACATATCTTCGCGTTTCAAATCCTCCAGACCCCAAAACCACCGTCAGTTCAAAAGTTTATATATTTCACTTTTATTTACGTTTATATATTTCACTTTCTTGTGGACAAGATATCTGCCGTAATTTTGCGCCAATCACTTTCGAATTGATATATTCGAAATAATTGTTTATATTATCTATACGACCCAAAATCTCGTTCGAGTTCGTTAATGGGCAAATTGGACCATTGAGTTGGAATGGTAGTCTTTTTCGAAAAAATAAAATATCGCTATAACTTTCTTAAGTAAAACATCGAATTCGTTTGAAGTTCCTACTATTCTTTGGATAAGAGCCTAAAACTTATGTAAGCAAATTTCTTTCACACTACCAACCATTGGCCAGGGGAGGAAATGGAGTTTCGAAGACAAAAAAAAATTCCTTAATAGGCACAGTATCGAATCAGTTTAAAGTGGTCGTTTGTCCCCTTAACATTACCTAAAATATTTGTTTGAAACAATTTTTGATATGACCAACCCTTACGGCAAGGGATGACCAAAATATTGCTGGAATTGTAAGAAGATACGGCTTGTCGAATGCTAAACATGTGAAACTTTTTTCACATGCAACCATTGTCGTATCGAGTAAATTAGAAGTTTTTCTTAACTTTAAAGTGGAAATCTTTTTTATCCTCTACTTAGCACCGGTGAAATCTACCTCCGCCTTCCGGCGTGCCGAAAGGGATATTTTTATGTTTAGTTCGGTTTATTAGAAAGATTATATTTTATTTTATATTTTTTATTAATTAACATTTGGATAGCCTTGCAAAAAAAATGCTGACTTTAGGTACAAAAAAGGCAAGATGAAAACCTGCGTCTTCATAAAAAAAAAATAATTAATAAAAAATTAATTTTCGAAAAAAGAGATTTTAAAAGCAATAACAATTTTTTTTAAACTCTTTTACTGTAAATAAAATTACTATGACTATTTTAAATTTTATACATCATTTTATTGAAGGAACAAAGTCTCTTCTCTTACCAACATTATGAGATGCAGAATTATTCAACTGAATATTTCATGCAAACCCACATTTTAACACCCACGATTAACACGGTTGAGGGGGAAATTGAAAAATAGTATTGAACTTCTTTTTATAACAAGTAAAAATCATATTGCTTAAGCAGACAAAAAATAATAACGCCTCAAAATTATTAAAAAATATAAACTAACTAGTAACTCCACTTGAAGGTGTTAATAATTAACTTTCTTGAAGTTTTTTTTGAAGAACAATCTCTGTGAAATCTTAAAATTGAATTGTACGTACAAATATTAAAAAAAGTCGGTACCCGTAACTGATGGACTCAAAAGTAATACTTGCTTTGACAAGTTTTATCTTAGTTTGAAACACACATTAATAATAACAAAAATCTGAATTATTAATTTATTATTATTTGCCGATCTCTGTGGCGGAGCAATAGCGTCTCGGCCTTTTACCCGGAGGTCCCCAGTTCGAATCCCGGTCAGGCATGGCATTTTTCACATGCTAAAAAATTAATTTATCATTAATTTAGTAACGGTAAGACAGTGTAAGCTGCTGTAACTATTTAAATAAATAAATAATAATAACAATTATTATTATTATTATTATAAAAATAATAATTGTTGAAATTAAATATAAAAAATAATTAATTACCTCTTAACAACTAAGTTAAGTTAATAAAAAATATATAAAAGGAATAAACCACCAAATTTAATTGGTTATTTACACAAATATCGTACAAGAATAGGCAGAAACTTCTTTAGATACACTTTATATTTATTTATAACTAGTGGACCCGGCAGTGCTTAGCTATTGCCAGAATGGTTACCACAGATCAAATCTCACCAATCTCACTACTATATAATTCATAAAAAATCTAATGTTGATACCACATGACTTCCTTTTACGCCTATTAAATTACATATACACATATTTAAAAGTACGTTAAACTTTATTTCACTAATAGCTTCTGATTTTTTTTCATATATATATTTTATTGTTATTACTGAATTTTTATTTATTGTAAAATTGTTTTTACAATCAGATGTTAATAATTATTAATAAATCAATATATTTAAATTAAAAAAATAGTTAAAAAAAGGAAATAAAGTCGGATTTGAACCGATGTTCCTTCCCCTTGTGAGAACCGAATTTTTCATTAATTAAAATGTTATTTCGCTATAACTCTGGAACCAGTAAAATTAAGTACCACTTATGAATATTGTTGAAAAGCTCTCAATGAAGGCTTATTACCGCAGTTAAGAAAAAGTTCAAAATCCAAATTTTTTGGATGTTGGGTTTTTTGGAAACTTTTGGTCCAGTCGATTGTAATCAAAATGGAAAGTTCACAACTAGATGTTACAATAGTCCTAAATCCAAAATTTCAACAATTTTTACGGCTGATCGTTTTCGAGTTATGCAAGATATAACGCACGTGCGTACAAACGTCACGCAGAAACTAGTCAAAATGAATTCAGGGATGATTAAAATGGATATTTCCGTTGAAATCTGAAAACCGAAATTTTACGCGATTCAATACTTCCTTGTACTTCGTACAAAGAAGTAAAAAAACGTATAAATAACCTAAAACTTCTTCTAGTAAATTTAATGTCGTTGTTTATATCGAGAGATAGCGTCTATATCGATTGTCATTGTTTATACCACTCCTGCGACGTGTGATTACTTGAAATCCAACCATCACGATGACGAGTTTAACCACTAGACTAAATATTATGTTATTAAATTATTAAATATTATGGAATTAATAATATGTAAACACTCCCGGGTCTAATAGTAATAAATTGAGAAATTTTCTGCGAAATTGGATAAGTAGTCTTTGGGTTATTAGGGTACACACAAAACGAAGATCATCTTTTATTTATGTAGATAATGGCGCATTTATTTCCATGAACTCTTACAACAGACTTTGCCAGTTTGTAACACTTTTGATAATGTTTCTACATTCTAATCTATTACAAAAACAATAGCATAATAATAATTGTATGTAGTACTGTACTAACAACAAAATAGTATATTTATTTATAATTTCACTTTTCAAAATTCTCTTCCTTATTTTAATCTATAAGTTATGTACAGTGAAAGTTTTAGTAATAATAATAAATAGAAATAGAAATAATTGTGCGGCGGCAAAGGCATAAGTTCTAATCAGCATGTTGACGATATCCCAGTCCACTCGAATGATGTCATGATGCCCTACTTCAGGGATGTGGTGAAGAAAAACTGGCAGGACGAATAAGATTTAAAAAAAAGAAAAGTAAATCCTTAAACTACGCCTTGTCATAACCGGTTTAAATTGTAGAGAATCAGTAAATTTTATGCGTCTACACGTAAGGCACATCAATATAACCTCATTATATCTATAAAAAGAAGAAAAGTAGCCTTTCTAACACAACTGTAGACACTGCGTTAACAATCGGACACATCCTTTAAAATTGTTCACATTACACTAATCGTTTGCAGTGTCAAATACGGTAAAATATAGTTCTAAATAAAATATTTATTTTTAAATTTCTAAAAATGACACGGTGTTAAAACTAAAGAAATTTTTTTTAGTATTATTATTTACATCGATTACGATAGTTTTTATTATATACTCGTATGTTACATACCTCTATACTTTAATCTAGTATATGTATTGGTAGAGATCTCCTAACACAGATAAAATAGAGAGAAAAGGAATTTAGTTGTAAGTAAATGATAATTTTACAAAAATAATGTATAATAATAATATATATATATATATATATATATATATATAAAAGAACATGTGATTGATTCATAATCAACGTCCAACAAAAACTATTGAAGATAAATTGATGAAAATTTGTGTACCCTTCTTACGGTAAAGTGGACACTAAGAAAGGATTTTTTTGAAATTCTAAATTTAAAGGGTTGAAATGGAATATCAATAAAATCTACTACTTTTTTTTGTTAACCTGTCTGTATCAAATGAAGATATCAACTTAATTTTTAATCTGTGTAATCTTCATGTGAATATCTAATAGTAAATTTCTAAATTTTTCGAAAATTGACGTTGAAAATGGTAAAAAAGAAAAGTAAAAAATTTTAACAATGATTAAAAATGATTAAAAAATTATTTACAGTAGTACAAAACAGATTAATAATACAAGCCAAATTTATCTCAACAACTAACTGCGTTTGCGATCGAATATAATGAATGTAACCATTATTTTTTGATATCTCAAACTTTCATTTCTCAAAATGAGTTCGTATGACTTTCTAATAATTATTATTTTTTGTAAAATACTTTAAATATTTACCAAAATCGCGCCAAACATCTGGAAATAATTCTACATGTCGAACAGAAGAAGAACTGCCTAGTGTAATCTAAAAATGCTTTTTTTTCCGTCCGCCTTTATGTATTTTTTAATTAGTAACTTTTCGTTTATATAAGATATTGAATCCAGCCGGCTATAAGATATTGAATCGATCATTTTTTCTGCTTTTAACACTTTCGGTCGACCACTTTTGGCTGCATCTGCCACATATCCTGTCTCTTGGAACTTGTTATAAAACCGCATGATGGAGGAGTTGTTTGGTGCATCTATACCGTAATTTTCTGTGAAGGCATTCCGGGTCTGGATATAAATGGCACATTTAATGTATTGGGAGAAAATGAATATTCACTGCTGCATTGTGTAACCCAAGTTTCCTCAATTTACCTTAATTAAACCTGCAACAAAACAAAAAAATATTCTTCGATAAAGTTGCGTCACTTTTTGAACACTCTTATTTCCCGTACTTTTGCATGACCTTCTGTAAACACTCTGTATATTAATTTATATTTTTTAATACTGCAAGTAATTACCATAAAATTATTTATATATAAATAAATGAAATACAACCTTACCAACAATTCGTCGGCAGTTTTGTTCTAGTAGTTTTGGTCATTTGATCATCATCAATTTATATCGTTAAAATTAAATTATGTAAAAAGTAAATTTAAAATAACAACTGGTCGTCATAGTATAAAGTTAGTCGTGTCTGTTATGTAGGAAGGTTGCAGTTGTTGAATTGAATTTTGATGATATAAATTGAAGAATAACTTTTCCTGAGGATGGTCGAAAGACCGAAAGTACTAGAAAAAGAGACTGCGGACGAATTGTTTGTAAGGTTATATTTCATTTATTTATATATAAATAATATTATATACCAACTATGCCATGTTTAAAAAACTTACCATAAAATTATTATTTTTTTTTAATAATTAATAACCTTCGCATCATTATTTAAACATTATCCGCTATGATTTACACATAATCAAAATATTCTCAGTTGCTATTTTAAAAACATGTCATACTGATGTGATATTGTAATTTTTATTTTTAAAATCCATTGATAAATAAAATTAAAAAATTTAACACAATTAATCGAAGAAATTATTAAGTAATTATATACTCGTTCATAAATTCTCAATTACAAAATTTTCTTATAATACTAAAGGAGATTATGGATTTCATGAAAATCCCTTATTTGATTGGGAACATTTTGAAGGACGTTATAATTTTGGAAGGTCCAAATTTATTAATAATCTTGGTATTATTAATCATGATTATTTATTAATTCTTGTGATAGTGCCTTCTTATGTTAATAATTCTGTTCACAAAGCATCCTGTTATACTGTTTGGAAAAATAATGGGGTTAACACAGTTTTGTAGTTAACTTTGCTGTCCATACGTGTTTTTTCTAGCCTTATCAGTAACGTTAATCACTGCCCCTAGTTTTTGTGTACATTGTTCTAAAGACTTTCATCGTATTATTATTTCATACGTAATAAAATTTACTGAGCTATTAACCATTAGAAAATTTTAATAACCACCATTTTTAGGTTTTCAAAGGTCAAATATTCAAACTCATTTGTTTTATAGAAAAATTTTGTTGGGTACATGAATACTAAATTTCATTAGAATATCACAATCCATTCTTAAGAAATACATTTTTATAGAAAAAACACAAAATGGTGTACAGATGAAAAATGAAACGAGATAAGTCATTTGTTCACACAAACATTTTTTGTCTATTTTGATGTCCTGAATCTGTCCCTTAAATTTGGTCAACACCTCCTGGAACACTCTGAATATACACATATTTTTGTGTATAACTTATCATCAAGAATGTTCCAGAACTGTCAAATAATTATCAAAACTATCAAATATAATATAAGAAAGTTGTCTGTTGATTACTTCATTATAAAAGACTAAGGTTACAGAAATATAATAATTTCATAAAAGTAAAGTATGAATTACCCTATCGTAAATGAACATCCATATACCCACCCTATGTACTATGATAGCGGCTTTTCTCCTGGAAGCATTCATTTCCCTTGAAATATTATACATAGAAATATCTATGTAAAGTGGTTATTGATATATACCCCGCCTGAATCAGATACACACCTGAAATTTATCGCTGCAAAACTTTATAAGCGGAAATAGATCGATTGAGGACGTCACTCCGATTTCCAGTTGACATCCATAACAATAAAAACGAAATAGCTAACCTATTATTTACTGACAACTATAATCGTATTCAAAGGTCATTTCTAAGAACTCTGTCAAACATAAACCCAATCCCTGCATCTGATCCAGTACTTTTTAATTAATATATAATTCCCTAAATTAGCCATGAACCTTTCTCTTCAGTTATACCGTCTTGTGATTTCCAGTAACTCCCAAGTTGTAAATTTGGCATAAAAGATTGCAATCTGAGGATAATTACGAAAAACACAACTGAATGTTATTACGAAACAAGACTTCTTTGATATATCTTTATGAAAAGCAGTGAGATAATTCAATTATGTCACAAGGTTAATAATTTTAAGGAGATAGAACAAATTACGTGAGTTTCTTTCGTTTTAATGCCCTCTATGTACGAAATAGGATGGTGGGAAAGCCACCAAGTAAACCGCAGGTTTAATTAACTAAATTTGTTTTTATGAATTTGCACGGCGTTAGTACAATATCTTATTATATATCGACCACAGAAATGTTTTGTTCGTGATGTCTGTTAATACTATTCCGTCATTTCTAATTTAATTGTTTATTACATAATACTTATTTTAATTTTTAGAAACACTACTTATTATTTGTATTAAGTATAATTTAATTATTCTTCCTTTTTAATGACATGTTATAATATTATAGTTTTAAACGCGTTTTATTCTATATTTATTATCATTATGAAATAATATCATGTTAAAATTTATTAATTATAAAGTTAATTAATTTAAAACTATATCGTGTAGCATTTTAATGAATATATTTCACATTAAAACTAAACACATTTTTTTTCAATAGTTTAGTTTTTTTGTGATATGTAATAAAAATTAATACATTACTTAATCGTACAGTGCAATAAAAGTGATTGTACCACTTTTTATAGCATAACTTCTTTGCTCTTATATAACTTAAATAAAACAAGTATTTATTTAGACAGGAAATCTAAATAAACATTTCATTTTGTCTCATTACTGACCGAGCGAAATGTGGTCCTGTTTAAACTAGACCTTTTGCCACTTCGTCTGTTTATTTACATCTTTATTTTACGATTACAACCAAATGTGTTTTCCGATTTTTATGAAATTTTGCAAGAAGGTTCCAAAGGATTAGACGAATATTTAACGATGTTTTGGTTAATTTTAGGAATACAGCTGTTTTCTTTCTGATAGGGAGCGATGAGAAGTGCGGTAGAAGAGTGTTTCCGTCATCAAACTGGATAGACTAAACACGTGCTGTCCCCTTCATCACGCAACCAACTCCCGTCTTATACTATTATTGGAAATACCCATACTTATATTATTATATTGGAAACATCCAGTCTTACTGGCTACACCTTAGATACTTCATTATTTCACATTTTACTCCACCTTTAAGTCTAACTTTTGCATATTGAAACCATTCTTTAATTACTGAAAAGCGCCTTATTCCTTTCTCAGTCCATTATCAAACAGACAAAATTGTTTTGTTTTTGTTTTTTTTTTTTATCATACGTCGATAAACTTATTTTGACTATTTTATTCTCCTTGGAAATCTTATTTACAAAAATAAATTATCAACAAAAAAAAGCATTTTCGGCAGTAATGAATCAACAATGTTCAGCCCCCGGAAACCGCTTACAATAATTGATAAAATAAAATTATTTCTGGTACTAACTGAACGTTCTACACTCAATCGCTACCAACAATCCATTTTGTACTTTATTAATTTTCACTTTATCAGTTCAGTTTTGTTATAAATTTGAATTCGTTAAATTTAGTGCAAAATATGAACGAAGTCATCTGTTCACGGAACTACTAGCATGTTGGTTGCCACAACCAAACTGTAGTAAGCTATTTAACATCAGGTATTTATCATTTCCTAAGTGAAGAGTAGCTAAGATTTTCAAAAAAAGTAGCCCTAACCCGTAACATATACAACGTAATATAAACAAATATAGTCATTTCAAGCCCTTCGAAATTGAAGGGTGCTCAGCCGTATAGTGACACCTTACGTTTGTTCTTTTCAGGAATTTGGATGTAAAATAAACATCATTACTTTCACAGACAACAATTCTGTTTGTACTTCAAATTCTTCACATCAATTTAACTAAGATAGATAGTATTTGAGTTGGTGTGTATAAAAGAACCCCCAGTAGAACTAGGCGAGAGACCTTTCCTTATTTCTTGCATTGGAATATTATTATGGTATCTCATGTTCATATCACTGTAATTCGCTGATTATGCGTCAGTAGAGCATTCCCATAATCTCGTTAGTTCTTTAATTAGTAGTAAATGTTGTAATTAAAAATTTATTATGATAATTTATATATTTAAATAAAAATAAAAGGAGAAAATTATAGATTACTAAAAAACAATATATATTTTTTTTAAATTTCTTAAGTTTTAATTTATCACAAAATACCAGGGTAATACCGTAATTAAGTGATCATTGAAAGGAGAAAAACGAGAGAAACCCCACTTTCAGCGGAAAGAGAAAAGTGGGAGAAAGAAATGAAAATTAGGGAGGAAGAAATGACATAAAATTTATAAAAAAGTAAGAAAAAAGGAAACCTAAAAGAAGGTTTATTGTAAATACTAAACGTATGCTTGTATATTATAATTTTTTTCACTGGGATATTTAATGTAAAATAAATTAATATATAGTATTTTCTGTGTAAACATTGAATTATTCACACTATTTTCACTTTTTAAACGCCCTCCAATTAAATATTTTTTTATTAAACTTCGTAGTGAATGTAAAATATTGTAAACATTTGAGATAAATTATTCACATAAATCAGAGATTAATATTAATTACATTAAACATTTGAAGTTATTAATGATTAAAACACGTAAAAAGAAACCTGTGATTAACCGGTTATGAAGATAGGTGAAGTTAGTTTTTTAAAGTCAATCTTATGCACGTACTCGCCAAACGTTAGTAAAAGTAAATATAAAATTATGTGAGAAGAAGAAAAGTGGATTTAGAATTTATTGCATTATTGCACTCGTGATTTGAGATGCAGTATTATTCTTTCTTTAACATCTAGTTTAAAACCGGTCTGTATACTGTACAATAATTAAATACGGTATTTCATAAAGGATATTTATTTGAAGAAAGTGGGTGAGCAAAGATGATTGTAATAATTGTACTGTATATGCCGTGGACGAGCTGGTGTAATAATAATAATAATAATAAAACATTAATGGCCTAAATATTAATTTTTTTGTCTGGTATTCATAAACTATTTATGTATTCAGCTTATTTCGACATATATGGTAACGACTGTTTAAAAATAAATAATTTTTTAATATCATCTCATTACATTTTCTCATTTCTTTATAATAAACTCAATTTTTTTTCTTAGTAAACTTCCTGATTTACTTGTTTTTTAAATTGTTTTAACCCAGTGCTCTAACAAGTTAGGTTTATATCGTTATAAAAAGTGAATAAATTTGTTTTCGTCTTAGCTGTTTTATTTACTTTTAATTTTATTTCAAATAATTAGTAAAATATAAAATTTTATTACGATAGAGTTAGCCAGAATGTTAATGAATTTCCCGACATTGTATAAAAGTTAAAATTAAATAATTTTTTTAGTAATAAAATTGAAAACTATTATTACCCCTCAACCTTACCTGTTTTCTTATTTATCTTCTTTTCAAAACAAAGGTAACAAACACTATTTTACAATTCGTTAATTCCTAATATAATTGTACAAAAAATGCCCTGCGATAGATACTTAGAATTAAAGTATTTAAAATCAATCTTTAAATAAAATAATTTTTAAATAAAAGTAAGGTATGTTAAACGGTTTTTAAATAAAATGAAAAATAGTAAAATGCCTAAAAAATTTACAAAAAAAGTGGCTCAAAACTTTGTTTATAATGTTTATTCAAAACAGAAATTAGATAATTAGGGAAAATACTTAATCAATATTAATGCAGAAACATCTTTTTAAATACCAAAGGTGATCAATATCCAACAGTTTTTTAAAATTTATTAAAAATGTTTTTTTTTTTTTTTGTAAAAGCTTACTATTAAAAAAACATTAAACCTTCTTAACTTAAACTTTGTTCATGGGAAGGGAATATCTCTTTCATCGGTTTCAAGATCACCCTGCACCTAGCATTCTACGTATAAATTTTTATGTTACCCAACCAATACTTAACAGGCGTGCATGATATTGTGTTGGAGAGTCTGAATTTGTTTTCAGTGGTTTAGATGTTTTTTTAGTCAAATTTTTGCTTTCGATTAGGATGGTCTAAAATGTCAACAGTAATTGATGTTACATAATTTTTTTTTTACTTCCTTGTACGAAATAAAGGAAGTATGATGAGCGCGAAAAATTTCGGTTCCTAGATTTTAACGGGAATATTAATTTTAACCATCCCTGAATACATGTTGACTAATTTCGGCGTGACGTCTGTACGTACGTATATATCTTGCATAACTCAAAAACGATTAGCCGTAGGATGTTGAAATTTTGGATTTAGAACTCTTGTAACATCTAGTTGTGCACCTCTCCTGTTGATTGCAATCGACTGAACCAAAAGTGTCCAAAAAAGCCCAAAATCCAAAACAATTTAGATTTTGGACTTTTTCTTGACTGCAGTAATAAACTCTCATTGAGAGATTTTCAACGATATATCATAAGTGGTACTTATTTTCATTGGTTCCAGAATTATAGCCAAATAAAATTTTAATTAATGAAATCTTTAGAGCTTAGGGGAAGGCACATCAGTTCGAATCAGACCATCACCTTTTTTTTAATTTAGATATATTGATTTATTAATAACTATTAACCTCTCATTGTAAAAAAAAGCTTACGATGAATAATAATTCAATAATAAAAAAACGAACAAATATCAGAAGTTTTTAATGAAATAAAATTATATGTACTTTTCATTGAAAAAAAAACAAAATGTATAAATGTATTAATAGGTGTATAAGGAAGATATGTGTTGTGCACATCAGATTTTTTACTTATCTTTAAAAAACACTACGTACTTTCCGTTATAACGGCGCCATTCGGAATGTAGCGTTTTCTATGGCATTCAAGATCGATATTTATTAGTGAGTGTAAGATACATTTTCCCCTGAATTTTAAATTGAAATCTATCGGTTTTAATTTTCTAAATTAATTTTTTTAATTCGGAAATGAATGTGGTACGTTCTTAGCATAAATCTAAGCCTTTTCCATTTCATTGGTGCCATACTCAGTTTTGTAGCTTTTACTTTTCTTTCGTCATATTTCAGATATACATCTCACCTAAAACATTCTTAATAGTTGTAAATAATACACGAAAGGTTAGGTTAAAATTAAGTTTGTGAATTTAAAAAATATTTCCTCCACACACCACACACACACACACACACACACACACACACACACACACATTTCTTTGTAAGTAGCATTTTTACAAATATTTGGAGGTCAAATTTGAGACAATCTCTCCATGCTTTCTATCTATATAATACTGCGATAAGGCGGGAAATAAAAAAATAATCACTTACAGTGTTATTACTCAATTTTCCCGGTATTTGGTTAGAATTAAAATTTAACCCTTCACCTGATGATGAATTTGAAATTATTATATCCTTATGTCCTTACATATTTTCTTATTTTAGTTTAAGAAAAGTAAATTAAAAAAAAAAACGTTATAATTTAAGCTTGTTGTAAGATAAGCACAAATTCAACTTTACGTACTCCATCTTAAGATGTTATAATAACATAGATTAAACACGTTAAACAACGGCATTTCTGAATATTTTCCTCAAAAAATTATTATTTTTTAAACATTTCAAACACACCTCTATGGTAGTTTATAGTTATAATTTAATATAGAATTTTATTTATTAGTATAGTATTTATTATATACCACATATTTTCTACTCTGTATAGTAAACAGTTTTAAACCTAACTTCACACTTATAAAGTCTCAATAAAAAAAGCATTTCAAGAAGGCATGTTAAAATAGTAAAAAACCCACCGAGTTGGTATAGGGGTAAACTATAAATAAATAGCTGAATTAGTGTAAATCAGATAATTTCGAAGGCGAGAATTCTCTGGTTAAAAAACTAGTAAAAGTAGTTGCTTTTATTTGGATTTGAATATAAGATAGTGTCACCGGTGCTCTTTGGTGGTTGGGTTCCAATTAATCACTTGTCTCTAGTCAGCCTGAGTTTGTTCAAGACTACACGTTTACCGGTACAGTTACATTACGTGATATTAATTGTTGATGCAACTATAAATAAAAATATTAAAAACAAGTTTTAAAGAGTTAATAAACTGTGTTTCGTTATAAAAATTATAAATAGAAATATAAAAAAATAATTTATTATATTAAGAATGTAAAATAAAATGTTATAAATTATAAATAACCGTTTTGGTTATAAAGCCAGTTTTTTTTTTTAATTTGTAATTTTATTAAAGTAATTCTATTAAAGTTTATAAGTAATTTTATTAATTTTAACTTATTATTACTTAAATTTTTTTCACATTTTTGGGTGATGTTTTTAAAGGAGTAGGATTGTGATTCACAAAATAGTACGCAAAGCTGACGGATTCTTGTTGTGATCGTCGTTACCAATTTTGGATAATTTGTCTTAACAATAATAATTTTAAATATAGGCTTTTTAATTTTTGAAGTTATACTTCTTTTGGCGCGTTAGGAGAAACTGATCAGAGTGTATTTTCAGCAAGTTACGGAAGTTGCGCACGCCGATGTAACACACCATGCAGATTTGCGCAAGCCCAAGTGGATCAGTTTCCACGTACATGCGTGTAGTGTCTAATTCGGTCAGTCGTTCAATGCAATTAAGTGATTAGCACGTCTTGTAAACATAACATTTATTGAGTCGTAATAAATATATATTTATATGCACGATTTCTGAAGACGGATATTTTAAACTGTGAATATTGTTGTTCATATTCATAAAACTTTATTTATATTGCAGCAGTCTATATTTATTTACTTCTTTTTTTGTGGAAATTGTATATCAAGATTTGAGATTATATTTATATAAGTATTAATTTTTATGAATAAAATTATATTTTTTAATGACAGAAAATAGCAGACATCAGACAAATTCTTGATTTTGCATAAATAATTTTAAATTTACAAAAACGAAATTTTTGATAAAATATACTATTATAAAATAAAACTATTTATAGCATATTTTTCATGTCATAAGCCCCTGATAACCCTCGTGCCTATTCAATCATCATCCGAAGAATTAATGAAAGTAAACTAATCAAAATATATTCGATAAAATTTGTTTTATATGACAACGAATACTTCAATACTTTTTAAACTGTACAAAATAAATATTATTTAATTAAGTGTTATTTATTCAAACTTTTATTCATGGTATTTAATGTCGTCTATCGATCGTTTGACTCGGTACAAATTTGTTTGAATGCGTAATTTTTTTTTTTTTTAATTCACGCCTAAGTATAACTTCTGACGTGTACACACGAGCTTTTTTTTAATTACAGGATTTACTACTATTTTTTTTAAGATCTTATTCGATCTATATCTTTATATGTTGGATTTCTAACGTGTCCATAACATTATTTGTTTAAAGTGAAGTTTTCTATAAAATATCAATCTTTATGTTTTCTTGATCATTAGTAAACTTCAACATTTTTGTCGATTTAATTTTTTTTGTATTTCGTAATTCACGTTTTGTTCTTCATTCGAATTAGAAAATGAATAAAAAAGTATATTTTCAAAATTTTGAAGGTAAATGTAAATCCGATTGGTTTTAAATAAATAGATAGCTATTACATTATCTTTTTTAAGATACGTGAAACGTAATTTTTTGTCATTTCATTTTATTCCAAATTAATTTATATTTTAAAAACCTGGTAAATTTTGCACTTTGATTATATAAGAAAGAAAATACTCTAAATAATCATAACAAAATAAATTAAGAACATGGCAATTATATCGACCAATAATAGAAATATATTCAAACTGTGTTACAAAAAAGCAAAACAAAACCTCCTTCTTTAACTTCTAAAAATAGAAGTGAGGATTAAAAAGGTTAAGCCCGTCTCGATGTGCGGCAAACAATCTTGGGATGTATCAAGTCGCATCAACACCGTGAGATTTCGTGTAGAAGTGCTTCGAATCATCACAAACTCATCCTTGTGTGTAAGCAAATCAGTTGCACACAGTAATATTAAATGTATATAAATACTCTCTTCCAAAATTCGCGAAAAAATTAGACTTCAGAACCATATATAAAAGAAAATTAGAATACTATAATTCAGTTTACAAAAATGACATGAGTGCAAAAATATACACTGTAAAAAAGAGGTAGACCGGGATTAGGATGGATGGATGTTGTATCTGTAGATTTGAGGGTGATGAAGGTGATAGAATGGGTGAAGAGGGCAAAGGATATAGTGAAATGGAAACTAATTGTTGAGGAAATCAAGACTCACCTTGAGCTATAGCCCCGAAAAGACAAAAATTCAGAAGCTCCTGGAAGAGGTATATTTAGTAATATAGACTGTAATGACTACACCATATAGTCGTATTTTAAATATTTAATTATATATAACCCTAACTCATTGATATAAAATTATTAAGAGGAATATCAAAGGGTGTTTACTAATCAAAATATGAAATACATTAACGAACTGATCTATAGATACATAATATTGTAAATTTTAAAAAATCTTATCAGAACGGTCCAGCAACTATTCTTTCTAATTTTAAACGAACATCGGTACGTACACACATAAGTGTATATATATGTATATATATACATATATATTGTATATTATACATACATATATAATATATCAAGATCTGTATATATATATACAAATCCTGATTTATCTGTAAAAATAACAACCGGAAAGTAAAAAACACGTATTAAACTTGTATTAATATTTGAATAGGCCCTGACCTAATTTATCATTACAACACTTCGGTGGACGTTTAACTGCCAGCTTCTAAAAATCCGGTCATGTAATGCAATATAAAAAAAATTATAATACAACCATGAAATGTAAATAAGTGAAATAAAATAAATTTAATATTAGGTTATTGTAATAGTAATTGGTGCGTTGACTACTACATACGCAGTGTTTCAATGTTACACATTTATTTTGTTGCATGCCGGTTACACTGGTCAGACACTACACACGCTTCAGTTCTGACGCCAATTTTTGTTTATATTGCCTACCGTTCACTCATACGCTGCTATGAATTCGTAACGATATTATTAAATTAATAATAATAAAAATTATTGTTATGATTAATATTGCGTGATCGTCGAGGATTGTTATTATTGAAGTCATATACGTGCAACGAATATTATGAAACGTTTTTAAACTACTTGACACCCACTTCACACGATCTTGCGTTCATTTTGTACATGTTGATGCGTTACACTCGCATACTAGAACGTTTTATGCACTTCATCCGCTTAAGGGACGTTCATTAATTACATAATATAAAATCCTACTTTTTAAACAACCATATTCTCGTATAAGTTACATATATTTTAATAATGCATCGGTTTGACTATTTACAGCTAATGTGAAATTTTTAATAGCAAAAATTTGCAGCAAATGTTAAATCGATTTGTTACTCGGTATTTTTAACGTTAATGTAAAATTGTAACATTTTTCAAGAGAAAAGAATCTATGCTACATGAGTACTACAATAAAGTACTACTTAAATCAATATATTTAAGTTAAAAAACAAGAGATGAAGTCTGATTCGAACCGATGTGCCTTCCCCTTCTAAGAGAGAAAATATTTCAAATTAAAATGTCATTTGGCTATAACTCTGCAAGTAATGAAAATAAGTACCACTTATGATACATCGTTGGAAAGCTCTCAATGAGGGCTTATTACTGCAGTTAAGAAAAAGTCCAAAATCCAATTTGTTTTCGATTTTGGGCTTTTTTTGACACTTTTGGTTCAATTGATTGCAATCAAAAGGGAAGGTGGACAACTAGATCTTACAACATTCCTAAATCCAAAATTTCAACATCCTATGGTTAATCGTTTATGATTTATGCGAGATAAATACGTACGTACGTACAGACGTCACGCTGAAACTAGTCAAAATGGGTTCAGGGATGGTAAAAATGGATATTTCTGTTGAAATCTGAAAACCGAAATTTTTCGCGCTCACAATACTTCCTTTACTTTGTACAAGGAAGTAATAAATTAAAAAAAATCTAAAAACAGTTTTGTTAAAATATTCAAGAAATTAAAAAAAAACAAAATTTATCTATGTAATTGAGAATAGTAGAGTTATTTTTGTGAATTCAAAATTAATTTATAAGATAATAGTACTTTTGATATTTACAGAAAAATTACTCACACTGATATTTTATCACCATTGATTCTTTCCATCGTATTCAACAAAAGATAGTGGCCTATAATTGTAATCATTTTCAAACCAAAAATCAGGTGCCAGCTGGTCTGAAATTTAGCCAACACATTCTGAGTTCAATGGATTTTCTAGAGTAATCTAATAGCATACAGAAGATGATAAAAAGGTCCTTGAAATCCGGAAACAAACTCACGTCGGAATAAAAAAGAAAAAGAATCCGAAGAAAGCAGGAAAAATTTGAATCGCGCTTTCCATTTAGCAGCAACAAGGCAAAAAAAATTGTCAATGAATTGCATAACTTTCCCGGCTACGTCGGTGAAGTTATGCAATTCATTATTGGAAAAACTTTCTTGAATTGAAAAAAACTTTTAATTCAATCATTTTAAGCTCTATTTGTATCTTTGTGTTAAAATAATTCCTTTTTATTGAAAAAGAATAACCAAAATTATTTATTTATTTTTTTTAAATAAATAAATTTAAAAAAAATAACTTTTGAAAAGTGTTAAAAAATACAAAGACAGAGCCATAATTCTAAATAAACAAAGTTGTAATTTTCTAGGAAGAGGTAAAAAATGTTTGGCTAATTTATTTTTTCAAGAAATACTAAAAAGTAGGGGTTATCAAAGAGATTTTTACATTTTAAATGTAATGGGTGACTTGCGAGATCAATTTAAATTTAAAAAGTTTTTTATAAATTAAAAAAAATATTTTTTTTACCACAGACCATTAGAATGGGATGGGGAAAAAATTGATAGTGGTTTGAAGGCTACTAATGTAAAGAATATTGATGTAAATAATTTTCATTAACTCCATTTCTGAAGCAAGTTATAGCTAAAAAAAAGAAACATAAGTCATATTTAAGATAGGGGAAATTATTGAATCAATTTTTTGGTAATTTGTGATTTTGATAAAAAAAACTTCAACTTTTGTAAAAAAATTGTTTACTTTGTAAAAATTTGAGATTTTATTGATCATATTTTTATTTTGTGCAGGAAGTTCCTCTAGTGATCTCGTTGTAAGTTTTTCCAGATATCTTAAGTAAAACTTTTTTTCAAAGAACAGATGATTTTAAGGTTTTTCAGCAATTATCATTTCTTAGAACTAGATTATTTTACAATAATGACATAAATCCTGATTTCATTCTGATATTCTAAGTTTCTTTCACAAAATATCAAGAAGTCCACCGGGTGATGATCAACTCGTTTAGTGAGTGGTTAACTCGTCGTCGAAAATCAGTTAACAGCTGATTTTCGAAGTCTGAGATTCAAATCCTAGCTAAAGTTAGTTGATTTTTACGGATTTGAATACTAGACAGTGAATACCTGTGCACTTTATTGGTTGGGGGTTCAATTAACCACACGTTTCAAGAATGGCGGGCTCATGAGTGTCTCATCAATGGTAGGCTCATCTCATCGGGCCATGGAGGGATGCTTATTGTTTACTAGTTGAACAGTTTGCTATATACACATTAGGAAAACAAGAAATATCAACAAAATTAGTTTTAAGAAAACCCATATCACTGCATTCCACAGAGCCTTTTATCGCGTTCAGGTATTTTCTATGTCGTTTATTATCATTTCTTTTCTTATTTTTATCAAGTTTCTCATCTTTGTGTTTTTTGCGAACAGCTTTATTTCATATGCAACGCTTTTACATGTAGGTTTTTAGAACTTTAAATAAGAATAATACATATACATGTAGTAAGAAGAATATAATAAGAATAATAATAAATACAGTCTGTTGCACACCATAATAGAGAGCACAGTTGAAGGAAGACCAACACTAGGGTGTTTTGAACAGATCATTCAGGATGAGTGTAAAACGTACATGGAAACAAAGAGATTAGCACAGATAGAACCACCTGGAGGAGGAATACTGTTGCAAATCAATCCTAGGATTGAGTAATCAATCAACAACAACAAGAAGAATAATAAATATACAGTAAAAAAAGTAAAACTTTTTTTAGAAAAACCACCCTAAAAAACGCTTTTTCAATCTTTGTTTAAATTTTAAGTTTTTGAACTCGCCACCAAAAAGTTAATTTAAGTCATAACACAAGTTAAGATTTAATAACTTGTGTTACTAGATTTTAGTACTGTTTCTTTAGGTCTGTTTTATTTATTTATTAAATTTATTTCATTTTAATTGAGACATTACAGGGTAAAAATATTTTGAAAAATTTATCACAGAGTAAAAGGGCAAGTTTTAAATGTTTTTAAAAATAAATTTTGTAAAATGTGTCGTCTTTTTAAATAGTTTTATCTAAGTTTTTTTTAATTTAAATAACTTACTTTATGATCAAATACCTTTGAACAAAACTGAGACTCTGGTAATGTTATAGCTAGTTTAAAAAAATAGATTTATGCAGTCGAATGCTATTTTATACTTTTTCTTATGATAATAAAATAAGTAAGGAAATGCAAAATTGTAAGGTTAATAATTTAAAATTCTATTACTAGGAAATTCGTTAAATTTTAAACTTTATAAAAGTAATTCCGGGAAAGTTCAAAAACTTTTTTCAAGAATGTTTTATCGTTTCAACTTTTTTCAAGAATGTTTTATCGTATCCAGTAGTACAATTTTGATTTATTTTATACTAATTATATTTTAGTATTCATACAAATTTTATCTTTTAATTAAATAATTAATAACAAAATTATCAGAAAATATCGGATAAAAATATTTTCCTTTTAATGAAAAAGTTCTGAGTTCGAATCCCGGATCTGGCTTGACATTTTTTATACTCTATAAAAGATACTTCCGCTTTAATATCGGAGGGACAGGTAGAAGGAAAAAATTGTGCATACAGGCAACGTTTGGAGTATGTAAAACAAATTGTTAGGGATGTAGGATGTAGGAGGTATACCGAAATGAAACGACTAGCACTAGATAGGGAATCTTGGAGAGCTGCATCAAACCAGTCAAATGACTGAAGACAAAAAAAAGAAAAGTTACTTCATATCCCAAGACGAAAAAACTTACAAAGCCGTAATTTAATTATTAGTCAGTAATTGTGGTCGTGAGTAAATAAGTCTTATTTTTGTTTGTTTGTAATTATAACAAAAATTATTTATTTATTTAACTAAAAAAATTCTCCTTAGAAACATGAAAAATTGTGAAATTAAATGTGTTTGGTTTGTTGAGGCACTGTAAATATTGTAGTGTCTCCTAAATAAAACGGAAATTTTATTTCGTTGCTTTACCCTGTTTGTTTCAATTTTTCTTTTAGCTGAGCTGTGTGTAGACAGTATTTCTTTAGCTCGTCAAATATAAATCAGAAGTGCTATCCAGAATATAATAACGTTCATTTCATTAAACAGTCAAACTTTATGGCAAAGTGAAGATGCTATGTTTAAGGCTGAGTAGCACATGTGCTTATCGTTAGGCTTCGACTGCTTACACGTGACAATGTATTCGACTCAGTAATACAACAGTAAACCGCTTCACTCCTCGTATTCTTTAATAAACCTGGACTGTGTTGCATGCTATTTTTAAGAACGGTTATATGTTAACTTCGTTAAATGATTTTCTTTTATGCCAGACGGCCTAAAACCGCAATAAGTTATATCCTTAACAACCTGCTGAAAAAATGGAATAAACATTTAGGACTTCATTTATGATCCCCTGCTTCAAAATGCTTGTATTTATTGTGTGCTAATACAGCATATAAAAATACTGTAGAGTAAATAATTATAAAAAATATTTAATATAAAAAAGGTACCCTTTCATGTGCATGATTACCTTTTCTTTAAACATAAACAAATTCATCCTCGATTAAACCCGCAATATTTAAATATATTTTGTCAACTGAAAAAAATCTCATTATTTCTCATTCAAGTCTTTATATACTTAAGTTGTATATAAGAAGTACGTGTATTACAATTCATTATAACGTTGTTTTTTTTTTCAGTTCCAGGCATTTTCCAGTCAGCTATCTAGAAGTCCATTTCTGTCAACAAATCAACAAAATCAAATACTGAGGGACGTACAACAACATCAGCAACACAGGTTTCAGTTTCCATCGTCACTGTCATCCGCGTCTGCTGGAGCTCCCCATCAACACCAATCTTCCCCTGTCGTTTTTGCTCAACCACCGGCTCGGGCCCATAATCATCACTTTATTAATAATAACAATAATAATCAGTTCCAAGCTGCAGCTCCTTCTCCACCCGCTTCTTCTACACCAAAATTATTCAACGGCCAACAGCAATTCAGTACCGGATCCCAACAACCGCGGCCATCTCCGATTCAGCAGCATTTTTATAACACTCCTTCTGTTTTTAGACAACAGCAATCCCAGCAGCAACAACCGCCAAACTACATCGTTCAAACAACAGGACCAGAACAGCAGATAGATTATAATGCTCAAATTGAGAATACAAAAAACTATGTTCTCAATCAACAAGTAAATACCAAGCCGTTCATTGCCCCACAGCGTCAAAATGTAGACTCGAATTACAACACCAGGACTCTAGTCGCACATTCTCAAGAACGTCCTCTAAAAAATTTCATTCATCCGCAAACAGATCAATCGACTCTTAACAATTACATACCGCAATCCGCTGAACACAAAGATCTACATAATTTTGTTATTCGAGCGAACAGCGGCGGTCAGAATACCATAAATGAAGCAGGTCTCAATGTCGGGCAACAAGTAGAATTGTATCAGTCAATAATTCAAAACACACTCAACAATAAAAATCAACCTCCATTAAATTACGTTTTTGAACCGGCACCACCTAAACCGCCAACAACTTCTACAACTAGTGCTCCCATTTATAAGCGACCTCAGCAACCTTATACGGATTTTAAAACAACAAAAATCAGTCCCACGATACCGACACTAAATCCTTATCAAACTGTCGGCCCTAAAATACAAGAAGCTTCAACGACCGCTCCGACTGTCATCGTGCCACGATTGAAAACCGCACAACCATACAAAGAAAAGCCTAAAATAATACCTACTGAAGCACCGATCCCAGTTTCGTCAGCAGCAACGGAAAGAAATACAAATATAGTAATAAAACCGGATAGTCAAAAAATATTACAACAACTCATTGAGGCTCACCAGCAGCAGTTACAGACTCCAAAACCGACTCGACAATCTAACACAGAGTTTGATTTAGAAAAACATCTTCAGGCTTTACAGAAAGATAATTTACTCAGTAATCTACCACCAGGCGGAGCCTTTATAACTTCTGATCAATTATCTTCTTTATCTAACTTTCAATTTCTTCAAGATAATAACGATTCATCTCCTTTATTCCTTGGAAACGGGCAGAAAGTTAAAATAATTCAAGTCCCAAATAAACCGACTGATAAAAAGATTTCACCCGAAATAAAAACTTTAGTTATAAATAGACCTCAGCCACCAACGACTACCGTTAAACCACCAAAAGTCGTATTCGATGAGCTGACTAAATCTGTTCTTCCTCCTGGTGCCAATTTTGAAGTCATCAGACAAAAGTCGGATGGTCGTTTAGAAGAAGTCGGAAAAATCCCTCAGGACCTTCAAAAAAAAGTGACTTTTGTAATATTAGAGGAACAACCCGACGGTACCGTTAAAGTTCAGGGGGTGAGAGGTAACGAGAATGACCCGAAAGACGAAAAGAATAAAGAAGTTGAAGTCGACTCGATAATTAAAAAAATACAAGAAGGAGAAATAAAATTACCACCCTCCACAAAACTATCTGCCAGTTCGTCTCATGCTTCCGAAACCAAAGATTCCAATTCTACTCCGCAAGAATCTATACGTTCTCCATCTTTCATTAAGCATCAACAAAACAAGGTGAAAATCCGTCCTACACCAGACGTCAAAGTGACCAATAATGGCGAACCAGGTCCTTCGTATTTTCCTTCTTCGACAGGATCTTACAGCAATACGTTTCAGGGATCATCGGCTAAAACAGAAACCGGCACTGCCACACCTTCATCTATCATCACGAAACAGTATATGAGACCGTCACCGACCTCTTTAAAGCCTTCCGGTACTGTAACCGAGACAACACCTTACCCGAATGCACATGCCAGACCTGTATTTGCTGTTTCAAATGAAGGTGACCAATACAGCACACAAACGCCTTCGCCTCCTCAAAATCGACCGATATGGCCTTCTAACGTCGGAATAAATAAATCACCGCCGGCGTTCCTACCAACACCGACAACCGATTACGATTATGACTTATCTTTATCTACAAATTCAGTAACGCATTCACCAAAGCCACCAGTTACTAGACCGCATCCTATCGACAGATTTCGTCCTCAAATTAAGTACAATCATGTTTCCACTACTCCTGCACCAACAAGTACTTCAACAACGACTACGGCAACGTTCCTGAACGATAACGATGACATTCAAGGATCCCTGAATGATATTTTGAAAAAACAAGGACTGTTTGCTATGGCAAGATTTTTGAGACAGTCAGGCCTCGATACAATACTCAATGAAACAGGTAGCTAAACAATTACATTTCTAATTAATAAAATTATTTACTTTTACAGTGCTTTGATTATGGCATTTTTTAACTAAAGGGTTTGTTTTCCTTATATATTTTAATTATTATTTATACTACCTTATATAGCTGTCTGCATGATTTATTTTTCATATCTTTAATGAACTTATCACTACGTCTTCAATTTCTTTTTTTCTCTAACCATGAAGTTGACTGAGAAATGTTTTAATTTCCATATTATAATACATATCAAAGGAAAATTGTTTCTATCGATAAAAAAATTACCCTCACTAGATTGTTATATTTCTCAAAGTTTTGAGACCTTGAGTTAAAAAATACAAAAGATCGTATTTGAATGAGAGTGTTTTAATATAAGCTTACAAACTAATAGATTAGTGTGTTATATCCAGACCCCGTAGGAGACGACCACCCATCTTGTGACAGTTCCGTTCGCCACGCCACCCCCTCCGTACCAAGCTCTTATGGACTTGACCGGAGGTCATCTTCAACACCTCGTCAAAAGACTTCTCTCAGCCTTGTTCTTGCCTCAGTCAGGATGCTACCGATGCGAATGCCACATGTGATATTCCAATCGGTGTACTACTATAACTAAAAAAAAAACCAGCCAAACAAAAAACACAGTTGAGGTTAGTCTCAAGCAAGACTGAGTAAACAAAATAAGAAAAAGGAACTGAAATCCATTACCTACCCGAAGGTAAAAGAAGCTCATCCCGAAGAAGAAGTTCATCACGCAATACAATTAAAAAAAAATCCCTTTCGGCTCGCCGGAAGGCGGAGGTAGATTTCACTGGTGTTAAGTAAGGAATAAAAAAGATTTCCACCTTAAAGTTAAGAAAAACTTGAAATTTACTCAGTACGGCAGTGGCTGCATGTGAAATAGTTTCACATGTTTAGCAATCGATAAGCCCCATCTTCTTATAATTCCAGCACTATTTGAATTCCAGCATTATAACCCATACTGGTTCTCCATCAATAGACCATGCGAGGTTAACCTCTCATTTATGCGAAGGTAACGAACCTTTTCAAAGATCTTACCAATAACCAGTAGCAACATCAAAGGTCTATACAATGAACTAACAATGGGATCCCTGTCACTACCTTTAAACAACAATTTAACAATCCCCTTCTTCCAACAAGCCAGGAAGCATCCACCAAACAATAATTTATTGAAAATATTCATGATAATTCTCATGCTCACCCCTACCGAACAAATAAGGAGATCCCCATTATTCCATCAAAGCCCGGGGACTTACCTCTACCTAAACCACAGATGGCTTGACCCACCTTGGCCTCTGTAATCTCCAAGAACAATGTACCCCCAGGAAAATGAGCAACCTCATACCGCACCTGCAGATGGTATGCGGTCTCCCCAGCTTCATCGTTATCAGGCAGTAAATCATCAAGTAATCTGTGCAAGATTCCAGACGTATCTGAAATCACTCCAAACCTGGTCAAGAAAGCAGACAAAAGAATGTCCTTCCTTCGTTTGTGTCCCAAGACTCTATGAACAACTCCCCAGGAATCCATTGTGGTATATCAGTAGTCATAATTTCCTACAGTGATTTCCCTTGTAACCATTAATCTTTTAGGGTGAGTTTTAGGAGGAATCTAAAGCAGACTGGGCCAAGTTTCAAGTTGTTGATGAATATATTTTTTCATCTCATTTTTGAACCATGAGAGTCACCACTTCATGAAGAACTTTGTGCCACACATTACAACGTTTGGGTTAAAAGTGGCCTCCCTAGTCCCACTACCTTGAATCCAATCAACATGTTGATTCTCTTTGTTATCATTCATAGACTTACCCATCATTTATTGAAACATAATTACGCAGTAAGTCCTTAACTGTAGAATATCAAATTGTAATTTTTTTATTAATTAGAACTTCATTGATGCTAGCACCAGAAAATGATTTTGATGTTCTTAACCCTCAAGTAAACTTCTTCAAGTCGAAGAAATAGTACAGCAAGATTTTATGGTTTGACTCTTGTCTATCTAGAAAGGATTTCTGATGGTACCATGCAGCTTCATAACTATTATCATCAGCTCTGAAGCTCATGAAATCATATCTGGCTGAAAATTGAATAATGCAACAACTGATATACAGTGATTACTTACCAAGTTCAAAGCACATTTAAATATTTGAGAACTATACCTCTATTGAGAAATAAAATTAAGATCATATATATGTTTTTATTGTATTTAAACAAATGAGTTTGTTTATAATAAAATATACTTTAGATTTTTCAAAACAAAACAAAATTTAAAAAAAACATTCAGTTACAAAGGGATTGATAATTTAAAAGTTAACATGGCCAAATTTTTAAATTTCCAACAAAATCTTATATATTATATCTACATATATAAAAATGTTAAGTTCGTTTGTGAACGGCTTCAAAAACTCAAAATGTTTTGCACCGATTGAGCTCAAATTTTAGCACGATATATAACCCGCATCAAAGATTTTTTTCATCTATTTTTAATAAATCTATCTATCTATTTTTAATTTGGAGATGTAAACAAAGGAAAACCAATCAGATCAATGCAAGATGGCCGCTGTCAAACACAACGACCAAATTTCTTTGAATTATATTTAACAGCTAAAACATCTGTATTTTATTAAAAAAAAAAAACAACATAAAAAAAATTCTTGCACGATATAAAAAAAAAATTTTTGCACCCGCATCAAAGATTGTTTTCATCTATTTTTAATAAATATATCTATCTATTTTTAATTTGTACAGTTTTTTAATAAATAAGAGGCTAATAAATCAGCTGGAAATGTAAACAAAGAAAAACCAATCAGATCAATGCAAGATGGCCGCTGTCAAACACAACGACCAATCACAAAGAGCCCGTATGGCCGTTGCCAATGTAAACAAAATCACAACTGATTAAGTAACAAATTTCTTTGAATTATATTTAACAGCTAAAACATCTGTATTTTATTAAAAAAAAAAAAAAAAAACACCAAAACAAAAAAAAAGCCACCAATAAGGATGATTTACAGTAAATAAATTAAAACACCCAACTTTCTTATAGCCCAGATAGACTTAAGACTATGCAAACAAAAAAAGACGTAATAATAAAATACACAGAAAATAATATCCCTACATAATGACCAAAAAAATCCTTTGTTAGGTTATTTTTTTACATATATATGACCAAACAATCGTTTTTTGGTCATTTAGCGTTCTTTACTATGTAAAAGCAAAGAACAAATTTACAAATAGTTACACTGAAACCACACAACTAAGTATTCGTTTTTTTTTTGTTTTTTCTAACCTCTGAAACCACCGTTATGCATTGCTTCAGATGATGATATTAATGATTTATAGCGTATGAAAATGCCATGCCTGACCGGGATTCCAACTCGGAACCACCGGATTAAAGTCCGAGACTTTACCACTCGCGCCACGTAGGCCGGCAAACATATTCGTTAGGAGCCGAATAAAAACACGACTTACCAATATGGCTTTATGTGTCAAACCAATTTAATACGGACTATAATTACTTTTAATACGCGAAACCCTTTGCAATGATTGAACATTAACTTAAACCTCTTCAAAGATTATTCCTTTTGAACTAACCCACATTTTGATATCATTGCTTTTCTATAACACGGCTGGAATTCTTTTCGTTTAATGAAAAGAAGCGTTGTTGAAGACAATAACCAAATTCTCTTCCAAAGGACATAATACACCGCTAAACTATTTCTAAATAATTCAAATTCGTGTAATTTTTTACAAATCGCGTTTTTATCAAAATCTCACTTTTTTCTCAATTGACCTGCGGGGTTTTGTTTTCTTTGGAGACCGTAATTCATTAGTAGATTAATACTTGAGAATCACGTTGTACACTGAAGCAGCACAACTTCTACTTACGTTAGCAGTTTATTAACATCTGAAATCAACGCCGTTTGATTATTCTGTAATTTGTTAGCATTACTCTGCTTATGTAAGCATTTAAAATGTGTTTTTTTCGCACGACTTAAGGGCTTTTTTTCGCAGCCCACAAATCTTTATATATAAAAATGTTAAGTTCGTTTGTGTACGCTTCAAAAACTCAAAATGTTCTGCACCGATTGAGTTCAAATTTCAGCACGATATATAACCCGCATCAAAGATTGTTTTTATTTATTTTTCGCATCAGTCACATACCCGCGACCGCGAGAAAACAGCTTTTTAACGGTCAGCTGTGTACCAGTGACCGCGCCATCTGCCGGAAGCGAGGGGAACACTCGCCATACTAGCTAACGACAACCGCAGTCACAAGTGAAACAATATCTGTTCCCAATTACATTGTTTATTAACAAAAAAAAAAAAACGAATCCACTTGCATCTGATTCAGATTATTATACAATCTGAATTAAATATTCACTTTAATCGAGGTACTTTTGTGTGATCGTGTCGTGATTGATCTGCGCCTTTCACCAAAGTGATGAATAACGTAGTGGAATCAACGATTTTAACGGGGCCTTTCAAAGGTAAAGATGTCCTCATTCCTCGAATACCCAAAATCCCGACCGATACACCATTTTAATTTAAAAGATTGCAATTCCCAATTCGATTGGCATTTGCAATCACAATCAATAAACCTCAAGGTCAATCTTTAGAATTGTGTGGTTTAGATATAGATGCGGATTGCTTCTTACATGGGCAACATATGTTGCGTGTTCCCGAGTCGGCAAACCAGATAGCCTTTATATCTACGCAGACAGTGGAAAAACAAAAAATATTGTATATCCGCAAGTATTGCAAAATTAAACTTCTATGAAACGTATGCTTTGTTTTGTTTCTCATTTCTCATTCATGCAACCACAATGTGCCACAGCGAA
This sequence comes from Lycorma delicatula, assembly GCF_047948215.1. Lineage (NCBI taxonomy): Eukaryota > Metazoa > Arthropoda > Insecta > Hemiptera > Fulgoridae > Lycorma > Lycorma delicatula. The sequence continues at coordinate 111,537,763 of NC_134456.1, read as the reverse complement.
GCGTGGCGGGTAGAGCTATATATATAACTTAAATCACCAAATTACAACAAACAGATAAGTTAAACTTACCAAATTAATACCAAGAATGAGCGAACACACGAATTTATTTCTAATTTCTAAATTTTTAAAAAACAAGTGAATTTAATTAACAAGTGTAATTGTAAAATTAAATACCAATTGAAGATGTGGGATACCACAGAAATTGATTATTGGGATTAATTTGACAGGTTTAACTTATCTGTTTACTGTGTTTTGGTTGTTTAAGTTTCACTTAATATTAAATTTAGTTTTAGCACAGTGATCAATATGTTAATAAATTATTTGAATTTTCAGAAAGATATATTTATACACATGTGATTTAAACATGTATGCCAATTTTATTAAAATGTCTCATTCTGTTCTTGATATATGAATTTTTTATTCAAAATCACAAACTACCCAGTAAATGAAAAACTAAGTGTTTCTGTTCATTTGTTTATAGAAATCTCTCTTTTTACCTTGTCATGGGTTGTCTACTCCCAAATGATTCTATTTACAATAATAGTGTACTTCTTTTGATAAGTTGATAAGTTTTGGTTGGGGGTGAAACAAATTGATCTTTGTAACAAAGATATTGGTTAGCTCTGAAGCATCTTAATCTATTTCTAAACTTAGCATTATTGTTAAATATTCATTATTCTTATATACATTCCCACATTAAATGTCACCTCTTGGAAATTTACTTCAAAAAGTCAGAATCAATTTTCATGACACAAAAATGATCAGTGAAATCTTTGATGCCCACAAATATGATTCATATAGTGACATTTTTAGTAAATATTTTGGCATTTCTAAACATCAACCTTAGTATGCTTCAGCTTTATTTTTAATAAATTATCTAGCATCCTAAGATATATGCCAACCAATCTATTTAAAATTTCCTTTTAACTGATACAATATTGCTCTGGTTGTTAAAAATACTAAATTAAATCCATAAACATACATTTCTCTTCATAACCATCTGTGAGATATACATATATATACACATATAAGCAACTATGATATATATTAATATTTAATAGTTACACCTTAAAAATTTGTATTTTATTGTGAATACAAGTTTTTTTTTCTCATCTGCTTAAACTGCAAGAATATTATTTCATAAAGTTATTACATGTATCTATTAATTTAAACTATAACTTCATGTATTTTTTATTTATAATTTTGTTATGCTCCTGTAATCAAGGTTTCACCTTTTATACTTTCAGAAAATTATTGAATTATTCCTTTTCATTGTTGAATATCAAACCTACCATTTCTGATGGAAGCAATAGATCATCTCGTTAAAATAATGTACAGTCATGCTGATCACTAACTATTTATCTCAACAGTCTATCATATTTGATTAAGATATTTATTTTATTCAATTTGCATTTACTCAAAATGGTCTGCATTCTGAAAATTTTTCTTAAGAAAGGGTAAAAATCTTTTCTTTGATTTTAATAAAAGTCCTTCTTTTATTAAAAGAAGGACTTTTTACTTTATTGAAATCATTAATTATTAATGTTTTTTGACTGATTAAATTGTTTGATTTTTAAGGTAAACTTATATATATTTCTTCAACAATTAGCATTTCTAATTAACGTTTATTATTATATTTGTTTATATCCTAATATGTCCAAAAAGTTATACAAACATGTTTTTAGGTCCACATAACTGAATCACTTGAATGAATTAGCAGATTCGTCATTCCAGGATAATCCTGACTGATAAGTGAAGTCCGTAGTTAAGTTTATTAAACCTTGCCTATCGCTCAAGTCCAATTTTATGATTTTCTTTTCATAATAACAAATTATTAGCTTACTTATATAAAATTCTTTTGCTGATGACGAGTATGTGCCTCGGTAGCGCAGTAGGCAGCGCGTAAGTCTCATAATCTTAAGGTCGTGAGTTCGATCCTCACCCGGGGCAATATTTTTTTAACCTCAAAATTTCAGGTAGTTGTAGTAAAACTTTTTTTTTAATCTTGTTACGCATTTTTATGACAGTTAACTGCAGTGAGAATAATTTGGTTATATTTCAGTCGGTTTCATTATATATTTTGGAAATTATGTTTTTTGTGTGTAATGACTTTTGTTTGTTGTTCTGAAGGACACTGTCTAATTTTTAGATTTTTGAGCTATTTTCTCTCAGTCTTTATTTATATGTTAGTTAATATGACATATTTTTTATTTTTTATTTTAGTTTTTATTGTTTTTTTTTTTGTGGAACATTTCAAGGAGTGTGCTACAATATATGTTTGTGCATGATACTTTTCAGTGTTCAGACTGTTTCAGAGTTCATCTGTGCAGTCTTCAGGACTGGTTGTTTTCTAATAGCTTATCAAATTGTACTTTACTTCTGAAAGTAGATGTTTATATGATATTATATGGTTTTTAAATGCTATTAATGAAAACTGTCATTACCACTAGTTTACTGTTTATTTTCAGAATAGATTTTGAGAGTTAGTTAATGGTGAAATAAATAAATATGCATGATACTTCTTCATCAATAGCATGATAAATTATGTTTATTGTTTGTTATTCATTGCATCTGTATTATTTACTCTACATAATCAAGAGTTAATTACATAGTTCATATGTTGCAACAGATGTTTATGTTGTGTTGCCTTGGTACAACATATATCAACATATCTGTATCAGATTATTATCTTTTTAAATATGTTTGTCAAGAAGAATTAACATTTATTCTGTACATTTTTCTGTTGCAGAAAGAGTAGTTTTAGAATGCTAAATATAGGAGTGCCCATAGGAAAAAGTTGTTCTTATAACTGAAGTTAATAGTTTTAAGTAATTTTCACAGAGAACTACCAAAGACAAAAAGATTGACGATTTATTCACAGGATCAAAATAACACATATACAGCATTTTGTCTTTACCAGTAGTCAGCTGCTAGGCATATTTATATTAATTATATGTACTTAACTACTTTTTGCAATTAACTACCTATTGAAATAACTTGACTACTTATTGCAATGAGTAACAAAATACATACCACCACCAATTGTAAAAATCAAATTTTAATTAGATTCTTGATGAATTTAAAAAATTCTGCTAGATATATTTAGTGGAAAATTTGTGAGATTATAAAGACTTAAGAATTGTATTATTGAGCAGTACCCCAATTTTAACATTTAAAACCCAATTTTCCTCCTTTTTGCTGCATTTCCCATTACTTTTGTTTTACTGTCATTTACTCTGAAATTGAATTTATTTCCAGCAATGAATTCTGCATTACTCATTTTTTCTAAATAATTTTCAATTTTATCTAAAATATCAATATCATCAGCGAATCTTAGCTTTTTATTTATATTTTTTAACCCTGAACCAATAATTATCAAGTTACTTTTATCAATGTGTTTCAGGACCATACACTGTGTTTGTTCCTACAGATAGAGCATTCAGGACTCTGCAAGTACAACTTGGTGGTCCTGATAAAGCTGAAGAAAAATTTCAAGAAAATCCTCGTTTATTAAGTGGGGTAAGGGTATTGAATTTATTTAATATTTTCTTTCTCTGTATTGTAATTATTTTTTATTTTATTTCAATTTGTGGATATTATAGAGTACTGCCATTTTAATAAGGTATTCAAAAATTGTAAATAATGTAAAATATTCTACTGAATGTACTGAAGCACTCTAATATTAATCTAGTGGAAAGCTAGTTCACTCAACTGCCATGGAAACTGCTTTCCTTATACTCACTTTATCATTGGTCAAAGTCGGTCGATTTTTTTAATGTGTTCATAAAAAAATATTTCAACTTTATTTCTTTTAATTAGTTGTTAGTTACAAAATGCCTAGAGTTTGTTTAAATCATTCTAACAATTTCTGTTATGTATGTTATGTATCAGCTTGCCTCAAGGAGGTATATAGAAAGCTGGAACAAGAAGAAGAGAACATGTAAATAAATTGTTCATAACTAGACCACCTGAGATTTCCAGATGGTATAGTTCTCTTCTCATAAGAAGCAAAAGAACTACAAAGACAAACAGGAACTGCAGGTGGCTGGCAAACTCTGTGGTCTAAGAATGAACCTTAAAAAGACCCAGATCATATTCAACAAGTTTTCGGAGGAAAGAAAGAGTTTTATCTCTGGAGAAGAATTCGAGCATACATCAGAAGAATGTTTGCTTGAAGTTGCCAGACAGGATAGGAAGACCTATAAATGGATCAGAGAACAGACAAAAGTACATGGTATCATCCTGAAAGATAAAAGAATTAAAATGAATTAAACGAATTAAAATGGCAGTGGGCAGGTCATGTAGCAAGAATGAATGAATACCACTAGATGTAATGAATTGATGATATCAAGTACACTGGATCGAATTGGCAGAACATTTCACAAGACCATATTAATTGGAAACGTCCTGAAGAGGCCTTCATCCTGTAGTGGATCAACATAAAAAACCATATGAAGTCTCATTTTTATGATAAATTTTTAATATTTTCTTAAAAGAAACAATCACACTATCGACTAGGACTAGAAAATATTGAATACGAAAATATTCTTTATCAGATAAACAGAGAAAATTGGTTCCTCCATAACAAAATTGTTTTGTTTTTCAGCCAGTTCTTTGATTTTTAATTCAGGTATCACTTTCAATTGTTCAGCTATTTCCTTTGCAGTTATTAAAGAAAATTTGAATCCAATTCACAATACTTTTCAAATAATTTTAAAAGGCCTTTTAAATGTGAATTTGCAGTACAGATATCTACATTTGAATTTTGAAATATCTTGCTCACAATCACTTCATTCAGTATGTCATACCAAATGACCAAACTTAATAAAAATTCAAATGAAGTAAGTTTATTTTTGATTGACTGGATTTCGTTTTCTCACTGATATGTTCATAAAGAAATTTCAAAGCAAGAGAAAACTGTGGTTACTTGGTGTCTCACAGATTTACACTTTCAAGATTACATTCCACCTCATTTCATGCAGTGTTTTTGGAGTAAGATAATTGACATGCTCTTTTAATATATCCCAGCATATCACAGAACTTGCAAAAATACTGTATATATTTTGTAAAGTCCCAAGTTCGAAACAATGAATTTGCAGGACAAGATGATTTTTAAATGTCTCCAAGAACTAAATTCAAGTTAAGACTTCTGCTTTGGATCCTTTTGCTTGAAGTGCTTGCACACCTTTATATGAACCTCTCATATTAGCTCCGGTATTATACCCTATCATCAACAGTTCCCTAAATCTATTTTGGCTGATAACCTTTTTCCTGTCAAATTTTTTATTATTTTTATTTTTTATTTTTTTTTAATGAGATGTGTGGGCATCAACTGCTGGGATCATTTAGCCCAAATGGAAATTTGTAGCGTATGAAAAATGTCATACCAGGATTCAAACCAGGACCCCCACGTGAATTTTTTATTGTTTCAAAATAAATAAATCATTCACATCACTTTCAGAGTCATCTACAACAACATATCTTAAAATAACAGATAATTTGTCTTGAAGGCTTATATCTGGAGTACAATCTAATAAAACTGTGAAATACTTAGCTTTCTTAATAGATTTATTACCTTCTTTCTAACTTTATTAGCCAGAGCAGAAATCAGTTATCTTGTATTCTAAAATGAGATAAATAATGCGACGCTTATTCTATATAACAATCCAAATGTTTTATTATTGGGTCAGATCTTAATAGAAGTAATTCTATTTAAGACCTAAGAAATTACCAATATGATTTTATTTGCAAGAAATATAAAGATTAATTTCACTAATAGTTGAACAACACATTTTATTTTTGTAAACAATTTTTTTATTTTATATGCTGCAAACTTTTCATGTTTAGTGTGTCTACACACATTTACAGAGTTGCTGGTGGAATATAACAAAAATTTGGAATTATGCTTTTCATTAGCACTATGTGTTGAATTTCATATTCATTTCATGCTTTTAAGCTTAAAGTTTAAATTACCACTTATAAAACATAATGAAAGTTTGACTGAAAGTTGAATGAATTTCCTGTTTTCATTAATTTCAAAATGCCTTTCAACTACTTTTTAAGTTTGTAATTGGTTACTTACTTTTTTAATTTCTATCTTAAAATTATTTATTACTGTTAAAAATCATTTCAATAGGTAGAAACAGGCAAGATTTTTAAAGATCTAAAATTAAAACAAAACAAAATTATCATTAAACCTACCTGAAATTTTATAAGAGAAAAGATAGAACTCTACATTTTAACAAGAGTTGATTTCTATAATGTATTATAAACATGTCTACAGTACCACAGTGAGTCAACAGAGTTCAGATTCCAAAACTGAGAAATAATTTTAGCCACATTTTTATACTAATGCTCATAAAAACCGTTTTCCTACATTCATGTTTAAAAAATTATTCAAAACAACCTTCATTGAACCTTTTTATTTTATTGAATATTTTTACTACAACTATGAAACATTGAATTATTGATTAATCAATATAAAGGTATATATATATATATATATATATATATATATATATATATATATATATATAATAATAATAGAGTGTTAATTGCATGAATACTGTGTTTCATATTTAATTAAGATTTAGTGGTATTTTTTTATTTTTTATTTTAACCACTCTTCATAAAATTTGAACATGATAAGTTATCTTACAAAATAATTTTGTATATTATAAATTATGCAATGAAATAATTACTCATATTAAAAGTTTCTCATTAAATATTTTGTAAAATATTATTTGACAAATTGATTTTTTAATGCTGTTATTCTATTTTCTTTAATTTAAAATAATATTTTGAAATATCTTTAGTTGCTGTTACATCATGTAGTACCAGGTGGTTTTACCACTGAATCATTGCAAGATGAGATGACTGGTGTTAGTCTTGCTGGGACTCAGTTGAGGGTCAACTCTTACACTACTCAAGATATTGAATGGAATGATGTTAAAGTAAGTTTACTTACTTTCTAATTCTAGATTCAACTAAAAAATGTTTACTTCTATTTTCAGAATCTAATAATAGAATAATGAATGAGGTTGTTAAAGTGATACATGCTGTGAAAATTTACTGAGTGAAATGAGTTTCATGGCACATACCTTCATTTTTTCTCATGTGTATATTTGACAAATTTAATGATTTATTTGGTTCTGATTTATTGAGTGGTACTGCTATTTAAAAAAAAAAGTTTTTAACCGTTTAACTTGAATAAATATAAAATTAGTATTCCCCCTCTGTGGCTTCACCTGCAATAATTTTTTAGTATCAAAATTATTTATTATTAATAAAAATTATTTAATTAAGAATATTGTTTTTAGATTTTCATTAAATCCTAATAAAACAGTAACTAATATTTTTTTTATTAAAAATATATAAGGAATATATGATAAACAATAAATTGTTGCCCAATGTTTAAATATATATGGCTTTGAAAAGGGCCGATTAGAATGTGGTAATGAAAAGTGCTGTTTGAGATATATTTTTATTTCAGGACCTTATAAACTAACTGTATTGCAATTTTTTTTTTGTGGTGCTAGAATGAATAAGCTGCTGAGTGCACTTATTCTATAGTAAGCCATATTAAATTTTCCAAAAGAGAAACAGTTCTCTCTTAAGTCAACTTTTAAACCAACTTCAATGATTGCCTTTGAGACTAATTAATTGCCATAGTAAAACATACCTTATGAGGAAATTACAACCATTTAAATTTGAAAGGATAATTTGATGGTATAAGCAGTATGTATGGTATTAAGACCAACTCCCCTCAAGAAAAACCTGTAATTACAATAGTAATATTGTTTTGAATTACCTGTAATATTGTTTTGAAGAGAAGTTACTTGTAGCTACCACTGCACAGTTTAGGTGGCTGAAGATTTCATAACAGCATTACAGGAGTTCTAACTTTAAGAAAAAAATTTGTGTGCTGGAAACCAGGTTAAGAAACTTTAGAGGATAATTCACTGCATCATCATCTTGCAACGTAGAATCAATGAACTTATACTCTTTCTCATCTCCTTTAAATGACCTCAGTAAGATATAATTTATCTCAGCAGCGGCTCTGTTATTCTTTGGCATGAGAATAGCTCATTTGCACAACCAATCCATGGGTTTATTGATTAAGTTGTGTCTCAGTTTAATTTTAATAGACATTTTTCACATCAATTTTTTTTCAGAATTAAATTCTCTACAAAATTAATAAGAAATTTTTATTTTTTTATTTGTAAATTAACAAAGGTATTTTCTGACAAAATGTTTTCATATTTTACCCTATTTTTCTTAAAAGCTAAGTGAGGTAGAGGTCTGGGACCAATTTTATTCAATTTCTTAGACCAAAAACCACAAGGAAGCACATCTGATTTTATTTTATGTTAGATGTCTATAAAAATGTAAGTAAAGGATGAGTCATTCAATATATTTGCTGAGTAATGAAAAAATATTAACTTCATGTCAGGAATAAAAGCTGAAATTTTAACATAACACTTGGTTATTATTATTATTTATCATATGGTTACAATGTGCATGGTTAAAAATACCATTCAATATTATGAATTTATATTATAAATTATAAATAATTATAATATTATATATTATAAATATAATTTATATTATATTTAATTAACTGAAAATTTCAATACCAAGCTGTTGCACCACTAAATAAAAGTTCAGATAATAAAAATCTGAACCAGATTGTATTCAGCAGAAACTGAAAGTACCTTATTATAACAAATAATTGAAATTCAGTCCTCCAACTAAGTAATCATGTTTGATTTCAGATGGATCCCCAAGGGATTTCCTGACATGTTGTTAGTGTACAATATGTTCTACTGTTTGTTAGAATCCAAATTCACATTCAGGAGATTGTGTTGAATGCTATTTAAACATGAAGAAATTACATCTAATATGGCCATCCATACATGGTTGTACTTTTAGATCATATAAAAGCTTTTCAGATACATTTGAAATAAAGTAAAACAAATTACAATTACTTTAACTTTTTTTTTGTTTCAGGTGTTGACTATCAATGGAGCCAAGGTTGTACCTGATAAGAGAAATATAATTATTCCACAGGGTATTGCTCATTCTGTTGATCGGGTGATGTTTCCACTTCCTGTTGGTGATTTATACCAAACCTTAAGGTCTGATCGTGATTCCAGGTTTAATCACTTCCTTAAAGCCATAACTGATTCTGGTCTAACATCAATGCTTACAGGTATGTGTTTCATGTGTGTGTGTGTGTGTGTATGTATGTGTGTGTGTGTGTGTGTGTGTGTGTGTGTGTGTGTGTGTGTGTGTGTGTGTGTGTGTGTGTGTGTGTGTGTGTGTGTGTGTGTGTGTGTGTGTGTGTGTGTACAAATATACAAAAATATTTCTAAAAATATTATTTTTTTATTTTAATTTTATTTTTTTATTATAATGATTTGTGATGGTGTTACACAATAACAAGAGAACCAGTTTGAATAAAATTCCTTTGTATATTGGGTCAATTAATAATGTTTTCCTTAAACTGTTCATTCTGATTTAAATAATAGAATTACTGTTATATGCTTTCAACAAGTAAATTAGTTAGTCACAACCAAATGGTCTCCTAGAGGATCAAGGTTGTAACAAAATTAAAAATTTTAGTGTATAGAAAAAACAAATGGATCATCATGAATAAATATAATAATACAAATACAAAAAATTACTAAATTTCTAGTTACATGGAAATGTGCTTCCAAAAAATCTATTTGCAGCCTTTTAATCCGCACTATTATAGGTGGCTGTTTTATTTATGGCTTTAATCTTGGAAGTGGGGAAAATCTTTTAATAAGCAGTCATTTAGCAAATTTTATCTTAATAACTTTACATTTAATAAATTGCTTTTATTTAATTGAATGTATTTGTAAATGCCATCTTGTTCAAGTGAACTGAGTTTGAGGCTTTTACATAGGCACATATGTACACAACAGATGGTAACAAAATATGCATGAAAATTTATATCAACAGTTTATCAGTCAAATTGACCCATTAGGTCACTATATAAAGTAATAATTTAGCTCTAAAATTAGGAAGAGATCCAAATGATTCAGGGGACTCATCAATTTAAGTAGATTTAAGGGTTTTTACTGGGATATAAACAGGATGGCTAATTTTTTTTACAAAACCAGGTTATGTTGTGAATATAGGTTTAACTCTATTTCTAAATAGGTAGTTTTGTTTAGTATAAGTATTATAAAAAGAACTTTTTCTGCCAAGTACTGATTGTACTAATAAATAAAAAGTACAGTTAATTTAATTAATTTTGTATTAGCTGGTTCTGGGTTCTGGTTAGTGGAAGAAGTATCAGTATGGAGACTTATTGTATAATATCATTATGTTTAAAATATAAGGTCATTGTTTTGTTTGTTTCTATTTTTCTTCATTTGAAGGTGAATGTTGTTCATTCTAGAACAAAACATGAATATTTTTAAAATAGTAAGTAAGTTATTCTAAAGATTATTTAACAATTACTGTTACATTATCTTGGATTTTAGGTTCAAAAACATACACTGTATTTGCACCAGTAGATGCAGCATTTACCTCAGAACAATTAGATAGAATTCAAAGCAAAGAAGCAGCCAAACGATTTGTTCTTAGACATTTAACTCCAGGTACATTATATAGTGCAGGTATGAGATACTACCAGCTGAGAAACTCTATGGAAAATTCAACACATCTTACTTTATACAAAGAATCAGGTAAATATAAATATATATTTTATAATTTATTTAATGTTACATATCATGGCTAATTTATTACAGTTATTTATTGGGGTGTTGTGATGAAGGCAGTAGTTGTAGTTGCACAAAAGATTTGATCTATTTTACTTTATATTTCCTAAAATAAGGTATTAAAGTTGATTTTTGTATTTTGAGAAACAAATTTACAGCAACCTTGAAAGTCAAAAGATTACTGAACATTCTTATTGAATTTCAAACCTTGGTGAATGTGGACTCTTCCACTATGATAACTTGGTGTTTGATTTCAAACTACAACATAATAAAGATGGGCTGTCATTAGCTTCACATGAAGCTCAAAGGATATATTTGGTGACTAGATTTTAAAAAATTTTTCAACAGTTGAAAAACTAATTTTGCATCAGTATAATTCATGTTCAAGGTTTCTACCAGTATCTCCTACTGAATCCACAACAGACCAAAACATTTTGATCTGCTTTTTGCAAGGCTGATGGACTGTTGGATTATGACCATGGGAAATTTTTTGAATTTTTCGAATAGTTTTTGCTGTTTCCCTGCCACATGATTTACCTGAAACCCATCATATTTAATTGACATTTAATAAGCCCTGAAATGTGTGTGCCATCCAAAAATAATTATTTGGCCTAAAGAATTTTTCTGAGTACTTGCTAAAGAATTGATAGGGTTTGAGAAACAGATTTACTCAATGTCAAACATGTTCTTTTTTATGGCTTAAAAATACAAGTTTTATTTATTTGTAAAATGCATGTACCAGTACTTCTATACTCTGGAAACTCATCTGCCTGAATTTTCATTGAATTTGGGTATGGTTCCGTTGTAATAAAGTCTGAAACATGTTTTAGAAAATTATTGAATCAATATCAAAATGTTTATTAAAATTTCCAAAAAAAAGAGAGGATATACAATTTTTAATTGTGTAGCCATAATCATATAAACATCTAGATGAATAACCATTAAAAACATGGGAGAGGAAAGTAGTAAACTTGTAAAACATATACATTTCTGAAAATATGTGTTTAACAGTAGGTTATTATCTATCTACCATTAATAATTTTTGTGTATACAAAAACCCACTTACTAATTAAACATTTGTCCTTTTATTTAATTTCTTTACAATAAAAAACTGAAATAGAAATTTGGCATGCAGTGTGATGGAGTGGTAGGAAAAACTAAAATATGACTGTTTTTCTATGGTTATATTGTAACGTTTGAATTGCATGACTGTAACTTGTATCATAATGAAGGTCATTATGAAACAGATTTTCATTGTGTTCAGCCAGTCAGAAGCCTATTCTTTTAACCGCTGACCAATGAGAAGCAGGTATTGTTTAATGTATCAGCTGTTTTGTTTTTTATTTCCTTTGATTTTAATCCACTTAATAGTTAACAAGCAAAGGTTAATTTGAAAGTAAACCAATAGGTAAGTAAGTTTCTACATTACACTGTTTATCCTTTTGTTATGTAAGATTCTGAGGAAGAAATTTCTTTAACACTGATCAATATTAAAGAAAGAACAAAACTTATGACTAATGACCTATTGCCACAGAAATGTATTGTTTAATGTCTTTTTTTTTTAAATTAAAAACTATTCTGTAAACAATATATTCTATCATTAATTTAAATCAATAATTCTAATATTTTCTCAACCATAGAAAAAATATGGTATGCAACTCTTTATAATGACCATTAACTTACTTCACACTCGTGCAAAAATGATTATCATTGTAGGCAGTTGCATAAAGTACAATTACAGCAGTACAATAACAATGTGAAAGACATCTACAATATTATTTTTATAAACTATTGTAAGGTTACTGTTCTCCAAGCAGAATACCACTTAATTAGAGCAGTATTTTATTAGTAAATCATTTGCTATTCCAAATACCATCATGTAATATATTTACATAATGAAATTCAATTAAGCAAAAATCTACAAATGATCCTCCTGTTTTAACAGATAACAATGGTGTGCCAAAAATTATAGAGCTTAAATTTTGATAATGTGTGTTTGTTAACCTACAATCGTTTTGTTAACCTACGTGTGTTTTTCATTACAATCAGTTTATATACTTACATAGAATCCATATACTGCATACATTAAAGTAATCGAATGAAATGGCAAGTAACAGAGTAATATATTAGGGATCAAAGGATTAGTCCTTATTGTAGATACACACTCTTGAAAATACTTCTTCAATTAGTTTTTACTGTTGTATGCTTTTGGTAATAACAAAAAATAGAGACCAATTAAAAAGAAGGCAACAAGGAAAGAGAAAATAATTAACTTCTCCCAATCGTGACATCAAAAGAATTGAATGCATTATCTGCTCTAATATTTTCCTTCTAAGCTGAAGAAAGGTTTTTAGTGTGAATTCATACACTACTGTAAGATTAGAAAAAACCACATCCTACTTTTTATTTTTTATTACAAAAGATTTTTTATCATTGCAAAAAGAAGAAAGAACATTGTACTTTTCCATTAGTACCATTCTATGTGTCAGTGTTAGTAAATACGCCCTCAGACTGCCAAGTTAATTTTAAGAAAGAAATTTTTTCTTTTTATGTAAAAACAAGAAAAGATCTTTTCTTCTATGTTTTCTTGTACATTTCTTATTTGTTATCTTTTCTTGTTAAATATACAACTAATATACCATTATGGGCATGGTTCTACAAAATAGAAATATTTTAATTGTCTTCACAGATAAAAAACAGTTTGAATAAAATGTAAGCACATTAATTCTATAATTAAACATTATGTTAATTTGGTTTTTAGTGTTATCTTGGGGTTTTAATTACCAAGGTTTCAGTATATATAAATAAACTGTTTAAGGACAGTCAATAAAATTTTAATTAGTTAACACCATCATATGGTTATCTACCCTAATGCAGGTCCCTTGTATGACATCTAACTCCATTTTCTTCTATTTCAAATTAAACAATAAGTTCTTGTTTGATTGCCTACAATTTTGTATCCTTCCTTTTTTCACAAGAGCCCTGAATCAAGAAAGCTGCAATAAATATCTGGAAACCAAACCACCCAGAATATCATACAAATTAATCAGTTAAGCAGCCACAATTGATCCTTCTAGCATTGTTTTAATAAACCCTTCTCCTCCATCAAAAACTCAAGACAACTGGTCTTCCTACTTTGAATAGTTTGAATTACCTTAGCTTCTATTTTCATTCTTTTTCCTCATAAATTCTTAATTTTCATGTTGGTCCATTAATTTTCTCTAGACTCCTCATGCCATTTTTCAGATATCTCTAGACTTTCTTTTTTCATCTTCTTTAATGTTCATGTGTACATTCATACTAAAGAATATTCCAAATATAACACTTCAAAAATCCCTTTTCAAATACAACGTATGATTACAATGTTTGTAGGAGGAGGGAGTTGAAGGAATCTTCAGGTTTATATTCTAGTCTGATATTCACTTTCTTACACTGCCTAAATTAGATTTAACATACTTCATGGTCAATGAAGATTAATGTATCTTCAAGCACTTCTGATATCAGTGGCAACCTTGGAGTATTATCAAGATGACCAACTTAGTTTTGAGTATGTTTAGTCAGAAATACCAATCATCTTTTTAGAAAGAAATCGTAAAGTTATAAAATCATTTTTGATTTTTCTCTTAATCTCTTAAAAACCCCTATCATCTGTTATTTTTCTTCTTCTTCCAATGCTGACCCCTTTATCTTGTGTAGAGCATTTTTGACAATATCTTCAAAATACATACTAAATATGGTTAAGTATTGGTAACATTAACTTACTATTCTCCCTAGATCAAATTACTCAATTTCTATATAATTTATACTAATTATTTAATTTATAAAAATAAAAAAAATGAATTTCATTATATATTTTATTTAAATACATTTTTGTAAATACATTTTATATAATATATTTAAAAAAATATAATTTTATTTAGATATTTTTTTGGATATGTGATTTTTAGTAAAAAATTGTTTCAAAATTTTAATAAATTTATTAACTTTCAGGTCACCTTAAAGTCAACTCCGCTCATGTACTCACAAGAAACATTCCAGCAACAAATGGAGTCATTCATGCCATCGATGCTTTGTTATGATAATGTCTGTCTTCTGTAAAGACATTTCTTTTCTCTTTTATATGCATAACCACTCGTTAATCATTGTAAATTTTATGTAAATATATTATTTTAAAGTTTATTAAATATAAGTATTTTTTTGTACAAATCAGATGGCATTGTTTTCTTTTATATTATTTTTTTCATTACTATATCAGATTTTATGCTTTTAGTAAATCTGTTAAAATATGATTGATTTGGAAACATAAAATAACATTAAGCTTGATTACTTTGAATCTGATTATCTCAATATTGGATCATTATCTTTGTTATTTTAACTATAAAGATTCTTCAATAAGCTTAAATGATAAAATGTTATTTTCTACACCTCCAGTGAAGAACAGCATTCCACAAGTCTTTATTTCTGTTTCAGAAAATGAAATTTTGGCATCATTAGTCAATAAATTCCACTCCTTTAAGCACAAACCTATAAGTACTGCTTGCTGTTTTGATAAATTCAACTCGCAAATCAATTTGTTAACTTTAACTGGTGAAATAAGATGTGGTTCACTATTTGATTTTTTTTTGTATGGAATCATCATCTCTAGAAGCTTATCCTACCACAGTATTTTCAGAACAATCCTCTTCATAATCTGAAATCTCCTTTTCAGGTTACCAGGAAGCTGATAGAGGCTATCAGAATTTGTAAATCAAATCCATAAACAATTTGTCTCATAGCCAATGGAACATTTAGGTGTGCACAATATTACTTTCAATTTTTTGAAAAGAAAAAACTACTTATATTTGTTATACAGAAGCAGCAATTGTCATAATAGTTGTCGATTTGTGCCAAACCTTAGCTGTGGCAAAAGGCAAATCTCCTTTTTCCTTTGTAACCATTATGTGAGAATAACATAACTTAACACACATTATATACAATGCACATTGTTTATCTTGATCTCCCAGTAAACAATCAAAATAAAACCCATAAGCAGTTTTCATCGATTTTGAAATTGGCCTATGCTGACTTTGTAGTAAATTCACCACAGACATTACAAAAGACATTTACAAATTTTTTACACAAATATGTTTTCCAGCTTATTATGTTAATGTAGATGTCCATACATTGCTTTATAAATGTACATAATATCTTGTACTTTCCTCCTTAATTTCAAGTACACAGCCCGGTTTACTAGATTCTGAAACAAATATATTTGTTCACACCATTAACAAGGAGGAAAGTGCAGAAACTTCGCATCCGCTCTCTGCCAAAATATATGCCGGTTCCACCAGAGCACCGGGTCAGACCTCCAGAGTTGGTACCACTGGAGTGGTAGCCGGACGGCTAGCCTTGCTTCAGAAGGTATTAATTCTTCATGTACGCTTCTGAGCAGTTAACTGTGAGGGTTCGCAAAAACATCCTCGTTTAGAAGTAGCCGATTCGCTAGAAAAGAAACAGAAAAAAAATAATGATGCAGTTAGAATTCGAAGCGTATTGAAAAATCAACGGCAAGAAATTTGTCAATAATAGTACACAGAGATCCAGATATTTTGCAATTACAAGATAAAATGGTAATTTCTCGAAAATGAGCCCATTCCATTTGATAGGTGGCCTATCAAAGAAATACGCAAGACATTTAATGGCCTCGAAACTGTGAATGACGAATGGCAGCCAGACACAAAAAATTCTGGCATTAAAGAAGATAGATGAGTTTCCTGAGCTTGATTTAAGTGTTATTTTCTGCCCTTCCTAGCATCTATTTAGGCTAAAAGTAGTTTTGAGAGTGTAGATACACCGGAACATGTCATTTACGAATGATAAAATGACAGTTCTTGGAAGAGCAGAAAATGACACATGAATCAATTATGGTAATCCTAGAAGTATGAAATATTGTGAAAATGTTTCCCTGTGGTTTTTCACATATTACCATTAATTTATCAAAAGTAGTCATTCTTTGTTACGATCGGCATTAAAGAAATAGTTGAAGAATTATCAATTTAAGGCGTAATTGAAAACTGAACGTAAGAAGAATTAGTGAGGTTTTGTAGTTTGCTTCACATGTGCTCTCCTTCAATAGACTTCCTTTCCAGAGATGGTGTGTGCTAGCAAACATCGTTTAGACGTAAGAGCTATTATACTGCAACCTATGCTTTGGTTAAACATTAATGCTTAGAACACACTACATGCATATGTGATAGACAGCACATCTGCGTTTGTGTGAGGTAAGTCATGAAGGAGATCCATGTGAAGATTCTCTTTTCTCTTGTTTGCCGTTCCAGAAACTCTCCATTTTTTAAAATGGAAACTTCGATTCAGGAGGTGAAAACACCGAAAAAGGTTAGCTTTTCTGAAAAATGGAAAATCGTTAGCAGTCGACCATCTCGATCTACATCGACATATGCAAAAGCAATCGCCTACCTCTTCTTCGTCAAAGATTAATGCAGATCAACTACTTTCAACTCTTGTGCCAGGCCTGGAAACTATTATTGAAAGAATCGTAGATAATAAAATGAAATCTTCTCCAAATGAAGTTTTAAAACCTGCCAAGATCCTGCCAACCGGTAAATTTTGCTCCTTCCATTAAAAATACCTTTGCTCCTTCGACCTAATTGCTAATGGAGAAAAAATGGACCTAATGGACCTAATTGCTAATGGAGCTAATGGAGCAATACCTAATTGCTCCTTCGACAAAAAATACCTAGAAACAAGCTTCTTCTTATGCCCTATCGCCTAGATTTTCCCTTGGGCCATTCTTTTTTGCTTCTCTTTTTTATCTTCCTAAAGGCAAAATGTCAAATTCCAAAGTATCTGAGACCTCGGAGATGGAGTCATCTGATCCTCCACAGTAAAGCACGGAGGATGTTTTGCTACAGGCATCGGACGATACCGGCTCAGACGCTGCGTCAGTAGTACATCAGAGTTAAAAAAAAAAATTTTTGTTAAATCCTCCTCCAATATTTTTATTTCTATCTTCTCAGTTCCCTGCGTGGGGATTTTTGCAATTTCCACTTTGGCTTCAGCTTGTCTATTCTTCTTTCATTGTCTATTCTCTATTCTGCTTTATCTATTCTATTCTGCTTGTTTATTCTACTTTCATTGTCCTTCGCCTTGGAACTGGCCGAAGGTTCATTACTCAAACGAGACAAACTTTAGTTTAACAGCTACTGTTTTCTTCTCCCGTTTTGAGCTGTTTTCTTCTGGTTGGGCAATTTCCAAATTTTTCGTTTACAATACGTACAACCATATCTGTTAACGCCGATGCCAGCTCGGCAATCAAATCGCTCTCCTTGTAAGAAGTTTAAATAGTTGATGCAGCTTATGCATACGACATTTCCTTCGATGATCTGTTTTTAGCTATTTTCTTTGCTTCGAAGTAGCTCACTTTTTGAATTGTCTTGACTTCCTGGATTGCTACCTCCTCTTTATACATCGGGCAGTTTCTCAATCTTGCCGAATGATTCCCGTGATAGTTGACACAGACAGGTGATCTCTACACGACCCACCGGGTTAGTCTAGTGGTGAACGCGTCTTTGCAAATCAGCTGATTTCGAAGTTGAGAATTCCAACGTTCAAATCCTATAAAGGCAGTTACTTTTATACAGATTTGAATACTAGATCGTGGGTGCCAGTGTTCTTTGATGGTTGGGTTTCAATTAATCACACGTCTCAAAAATGGTTGGCCTGAGACTGTACAAGACTACACTCTTCACTTACACTCATACATATCATCCTCATTCATTCTCTGAAGTAAAACAAAAAAGTGATCTCTACAAGGTTATCAGGATGCAGTGGTTAAACACAAACCTGCTTCCTTGTACAACATGCCGCTGTATGTCCAAACCTCTGACATCCAAAGCATCGTTATAGTGACGGGATGAACGGACAGACATCCGTTCATCTCGTCACATCTGTGAAAGCCGACCTTTTCTGAACGCTTCAGTTTATTAGACGTCAAAACATGCAATGCGTGGGGTAAAACTTCTCCGATGCGTCGAGTGTTCAATTGTCGGCATGCTATAACTCCTTTAGCCCTCACTTCTTCGATGATTTCCTCTTCGGTGCAGTTAATACCTCTTCAAGGTATTTAGAATCCCGTGTGGTGAAATCTCAATGTCAAACAGTCCCATCTTCTTCTCCTTCATCAGCCGTGATGATTGTAAATAGTTGGCAGTTTCAACCAACAATCCTACTGCAGTCTTCCTTACATCCTTTATTGGTCCTCCAGTAGCTTCCGCTTCAGCTTTCGGGCTATCACGAAAGGACTTATCTTTCTAAAATCGCCTTCACTTCTCTTGATAAACAAATATTTTGGTATCATTCCGTTGCCTTTCGGTTGAAACTTGGTTCGATCCGTCTTCTCAATATCCAAAACCTCAACACTCTTCCTCCTCTTCGCCTGCCAGAGGCTCTTCAAGATGAGAGTTTTTATGTGGACCCTCTGCCACAGAAGATGTGGATGTTGAATTATCCATGAACCTAAATTTACGCCAGTCAATATGCCACAAGGTGCGGGCGGAGAGACGGTTGGACATGCCCCAGATCATTGATCCTGCCTGGGTTCCTCCAGTCAACCGCCTACCACAGATTTAACCCGAGCCTGGGAGTCAGGTACTGCCTAACCCACGATACCTATATCCCAGAGTTCGCACGTATCAGTAAAGGCAAAACTCTTACCCATGGAACAATTCCTGCCAAGCGCCGAAGTGACTGACTCACAATGGATGGCGTAAGACTTTCTCTAAGTGAGTGACTAAGAGAGTGACTTTCTCTATTGTGAGCTTTCTCTGCTTAGAGAAAGCTCACAGCAGCCCACCCTCAATCCGGCATCACAATCGGGAAGAGGGACGGGCACTCCCCGTCCGCACTCCGCCCAGCATCAGAAAAACAAATCACGGTCATGCCTCCCGTTACTGCTGGAAACAGTGAAACAGACAAGCACAACCTCAACCAGCTTGGGACCGCCAATCCCCTACTCCACAAAGGAGCTTCTGACCATAACCATAGCCGCAATGGCCGACATAAGTAAAGTATTGTATCGTTGCCCGCTCCGGACGTGTGAGTAGATGTTACTGTACGGAGTGCATGGACATGGGCTGAATTTGTCCGAGGCGTTATTATTATTGTTATTTTATTTTGTCTCAGAGATGTTTCACATCTGGAATTTCAGTATGAGGGCATTGGGGCATACCTCATTCAGTTCTGTGGTGCATTTATCACAGTTTGTTCAATCCTGCACGTTTCCAGAATTACTGATTTTTGGGCTTTTGAAATTATGATTTTAGGATCCAAGCCAATCTTTTCTATGTATTTCTTTAAATTTCTATTAATTAATCCATTTGCTGTTATCACAATTGGAATGACTTCTATTGAGTTCAGCCTGTATATTTCTTTATATTTTGTTGCCAGAGGGTTGTACTTGGTTATTTTATCTGTTTCAGCCTTATTAATATTGTGATCAGATGGGTGAGTGACATCAATGAGAAGAGCAGTTTTTTTCTCTAATGTTGTGTAAAACAATGTATAGCATATTTGCAGCGGTAAATTTGTGAGTATGTATGGGGAGATCATAATGTATAGGGTCTATAATGCTCATTTTGCAATGTAGGTCTGGCCTTATATTCATAATAAGGACAATGCTCCCTGTCATCCTCAAGTCCTAATTTTAATGCCAATGCCTGATGAACAATGTTTACTGTAAGATTGTGGTGATGCAGATATTCAGGGTTAGCCAAATTAGAGCATCCAGTTGTCAAATGATCAATTGTTTCTGATGATTGATGGCATATTCTGCACTCATCATTGATATCCTGATTTTCTATGAACTTTTTGTAATTCTTTATCACAGTGACTTGGTCCTGGATGGCATAGTTAAACCCTTCAGTTTCTCCAAATACAGACCCATCCTTTAGCCAACACGCAGATGTGTCCTTATCAGCAATTTCAAGAGAATGGAGAAATCTACCATGGAGTTACTTAGATGTCCAGCTTGGATTCTATCACTGATTGTAATGATATTGGGGTAGAAATTGTCATCATCATTCAGTCTTAGAGGGGAGTAATCCTTATTAGATGTAACTATTGCCTTGTGCAATGATGATGTTTCAAACCTAGAGAGAAAATATCTCTTCGGTGGTGCAATCTGTCTGTTACAAAGTGACTTCAGGTCAAGAAGGCCTCTACCACCTTCTTTTTGCGAGATATACAAACATTCTACTATGGATTTAGGGTGATGCATTCTGTATTTTTTTAATGTTGTCCGTACCAAGATGTTCAGGTTTTTAAGATTTGTCTGGGACCAATAAACAACTCCAAATGAGTATGTGAGAACTGGCACACCAACAATTAATGGCTTAGATTTTGTTCTTTGAGTTGAGTTCTGTCTCCAGGATTTTGCAGTCTTTCTTGAACACTTTCTCCAACTCCTGTTTGCTTGATTAATTGTTTACCATGAGGGTCTGTTTAAAACCAAGGTATTTGTAAATGTCCTCTGCGTCTAGTGGCCATATCTCTCCATTTCCCAGCAAACTGTAGGTTTTTAGGACATCCTCAATTTCTCCTTTTATAACCTTCAGAGTGGCATATTTCCTGACACCAAAGTTCATCTGGATGTCATTGCTTAATATGGCTGTAATATTCAGTAGACTTGTAAGCTCTGTATCATTGCTAGCATACAATTTAAGATCATCCATATATATTTGAAGGTTGATAGTCTACACACTGTTCCCTTTGTCAGTCATTTTGAAACCAAATCCTGATTGGTACAATATACTTGAGAGAGGATTCATAGCTAGGCAAAACCACAGGGGACTCAAAGTATCACCCTGAAAAATACTGCGTTGTATTGGGATTGGTTTTGCTTTAGTTCCTCCTCCAGGGAGTACTAATTCTATACACCATGAACTCATTAATTTCTTAAGGAAATCAATAATACTTTGATGAATGCCATATATTTGTAAAATGTGTAACAGTCAACTATGAGGTACCAAGCTGTAGTAGGCCTTCTGATAATCTATCCATCCAAATGTCACATTTCTATTCCTTTTCTTTGCCTGCCCCCGTATTATTGCATCTATGACCAACTGTTCCTTGCAACCTTTAGCATTTTTCTGGCAACCCTTTTGTTCCTCAGCAAGAATGTTTTCAGATGTTACATAATTACCGATCTTATGAACCAATATTGAGGAGATAATTTTGTACACTGTATTTAAACATGTGATTGTCCTGTAGATTTTTGGATCTTGAATTTCCTTAGATTTTGATTTCACGTATGTGACTGCCTGGGAGATAAAAGTGGGTGCTTCGACAGGATTGCGGAGTAAATCAATCAAAATCATTACCAGAGGGGCGCAGATAGCTACCAAGTACTTCCACTAAAAATTCTGAATACCGTCAGGTCCTGCTGTTTTCCAGTTTTGTAACTTTTTCACATTTTGCTTGATATCATCAGAAAATTACAGGTGTGTCCATGATAAATGTATATATCTTTGCTTTGTTATGTATCCATTCTGCCTGAGAATTATGGCTCACAGTACCAGCCCACAATTGGCTCCAATAGTCTACAGTAGTAATCATGGTTGGTGGACTACCAGTGCAGTGTGCTTCACTGAGACTGTTATAAAACTGTCTCTGGTTGAGGCCAAATTTTCTGTTTTCAGATAAAAATGTTAGTTTATTATTTTTTGGGGTTTTTTTTTTATACGGACATTGACTTCTAAGGTCACTAGCCCTCATCACATTCTTTAAAAGGGGTTTAAATCACTATCAGTTTGTCACATGTAAGGGTGTAAAGGATTCTTACAATTTTTTTAACAACAAAATTGACAACACAGAACATTTAAACACTCATATATATTAAAAACACTCGCAATATTTACAGGTTGTAAAGGGCCCTGATATTGAAATGAAGTAATAAATAAAACACAAAAACAAAAGGAGAGACGAATGTCTTTCTTCACAATACCAACATTATTTTTATTAAAATGTTCATATCCATAGAATCTTCCTTTTTTTAAGCACCCCCGGGGCAACTGGAACAGTTAAGCATTACATCAGTCGTCCCAAGATCCCGTAACAGTTGACTGCCCCCTATAAATTTCCTGTGGGACTTAACCCATCGGAGTCCCCCACCGCGTCATAGGGGCAATTTGACCACCTATTCAGGAAGGCCAAAGACGCTCTCGATGGGGAAGCTGCCCTTTCCGGTCCTGACCTACCTGGCTTCAGGCATGCCTTGCACATATTCTTTGCCTCGAGCACTTGAGGGTCACCCATACCATCATCGGATACGCCCCGACTCCCGCACTCTTGCCTGCAGGTGAACCCGGGCGTCCCAGGCAAGAGGCCTACCTGCCGGCTGTATACGTGCCATGCTTCAAGACTTTTTTTTCCAATAGAATTAAACTATTTCAGTTAGATATTCCTTAACACAACTTTAATTTCCTTATACTCTTGTTAATAGTCCACTGGCGTGCAGATACGTAAATATTTTTTCTTCATTTCTATTTTCCAAATCAGCAGCAATATTATTTCTTAGACCGAACCTCTTTCTAAGGTCGTCATATATGGTACTCTCTTCCATTAGATACTTGACTGTAATTGCTTTTTTACAAACACCGCACATTGGTCTTTCTTTGCCGGTTAACAAATACGAATTTGTTATTCGCGTGTGGCCGATTCTAAGTCTGGTCAACGCCACTTGTTCTCGGCGAGTCAGCTTCACGTCACTCTTCCAATTACATGGAGAAGTTTTAACTACGTTTAGTTTGGTATTTAATCTTCTCCAATCATTACTCCACCTATTTCTTATTGTATTAATTAGACAATTTTTAACATCTGCCACTCATTTGAATTCTATCCATGTTATCACAGATTCTTGTCTTTCTGACGGCTTTAATACCGACATGCCTCGGAGTCCATACAAATATGCATCGTTCTCCTTGTCCATTTACAACGTACAAGATGGACAAGATGTTGGCGATCAGGACGTCCTTAATATTTTTGTTCTGAATTGCAGTAAGTGCACTTAACGAATCGGAACATATAAGCATTCTCTCTTCGCAGAAATGTTCAGAGTAGCAAAGAGCTTGTTGTATGGCAATAACTTCTACTACATAAACATTGGGCATATCTGGCAGTTTTCAAAAATAGGCTTCTCCATTTACATATATGGAGCACCCAACACCGTGTTCGGTTTTTGAACCGTCAGTATAAACGTTAAAGGATGATTGTTAAATATTTTATTATTTAGCGACATTTGTCGCATATCTTAATAATAGAATCTCTCTTTTATAATGTAGAGGCATTATTCCGGCTTCCGGCATTAGACTAGTCGCCGGACTTGTGCGAAAAGCGCCTGTGGCATATCTTATTCCGCTGTTGTGTATTACGTCTAATTTTTGTAAATGCGACTTTCACGCGGATGAATATACAATACATCCGTAGTCGAGTTTCGATTAAACCAATGCTTTATACAGCCTCAGTAGTATTTCTTTATCTGAGCCCTAATTAATATTGGATAAACATTAAATAATGTTTAGGGCTTTTTCCATCTATCACTCAAGTCCTGTATATCTAACCCTATGTAAGGGATTTATCTAGTAATAGACTTAGAACTACACATTGTCCTTGTATAGTATACGACGGTAGTCGATGGACAAAACAGACTTCTGTGAGGAATTCTCTTCCTACAGAAGTGCACACAGCACGTTTTCTCTGCTGAAAATTTGAATCCATTATTCCTCGTAACTTCATTGAGGGCGTTTATCGTTCGTTGCAATTTGTACTTTACCGTAGCTGTATTTCTGCTGGCACCCACAATTGCCAGATCATCAATATAGACACTTTTGCTGATTTCTGTTGGAATGGCTAATATTAATTTATTGATGGCGATCGTGAACAAGATACCGCTCAACGGCGAGCCTTGAAGTATGCCATTTTTCAATCCTTTTTCTGATGAATATTCGTTGTTGCCGCGTAATTGGAAAGTAAGGTCGTTCATATAGTTGCTGAGTGAAACTGGCACATTGCCACGAATGACCCATTCATGTAATTGAAGCATTATTCCATGTCCATAAAATTTAGTAGACCCTCAAGTTATGTTTTACGCCCTCTAAAATATTCATCGTAGTTAGCCGTCTTGTTGGCTTCTTCAAAATGATTGGCTTGTAGCTTTGCAATTTCGTTTGAAGTATCTTTAACATTATCTTCATATGAAGACAGATTATGGGAACAAAGCTTGCACGCCCACAAGTCACCTCCACTTTCTTCCAAACGTCTGATACAGTTGTGTTTCTGTCTATGGATGACACGTATTGCTGTCAGGATCGTTTTTTAGAATCTATCATAAGTCTTTTTGCATACGCACTGAATTTTTTTCAAAAGCAATTAGATTTATTGTTGGACGTTTCTTAAAAGCGCTATCTGCTTTTTTCTTTCTTTTAGTAGCTTCACTTATTTCATCGTTCTACCACGTAACGGGTCGCTTCTTGAGTTTCCCAGATGTTTTGGGAATATATTTTGATGCCGAGAAGAAGTATGGCATTAGTTGTACCGTCGACATCGGCTTCAATAACTCTAGTTGTTTCAGGGAGTATCGTCCTAGCTGTGAAGCTCGTCCAATCAGCCTTATCAAACAGCCATCTTTTGGAGATGGGATATATTTTTCTTGTAACACCAGTTACAATTGCACCGGAAAATTATCGCTTCCACGTAAATCCTCTAAAACAGGGAAAGTGTACCTCGGTGCTATCGATCCACTTATAAGTGCTAGATCTATACAGGACGTCGATCCATTTTTGGCATTAAGAAAAGTTCCTGAACCATCATTTAAGATAACGAAGTCAGAATTCAGCAAGAACTTTTCCAATTCTCTTTCACGCGGATCTATTCGATCCGACCCCCAAAGAGAATTGTGTGCATTAAAGTCACCCACCAGTAGTATAGAGTGGGGGAAGTTGAGCAATTAATCATTCTATCATCCTCCTTCCAATCAAAATTCGACAAGTATATGATGCAAATAATGATTTGCAGCGGACGCTACATTCTGATTGCGACCGCTTGCAGATTTGTGTTTAGCTCAACTTCTTCGGTGGTAGCACTAGTCGATGTTAATATAGCCTCCACCTCTAACTCTTACATTTGGTGGTTGATCTCGCCGAAATGCATAGTATCTTCTTATTTGGGAATTTTCATTTCGGCAAAAATGTGTTTCTTGCAGACATATACAGTTTGGATCTACATCATGTACCAAGCGTTGGAGCTCATGGATGTTTAACAAACATCCATTGATGTTCCATTGAAGAGTCGACACGTTGATTTTTAAATTAGTTAAACTCTAAGTTTGCCTTTCAGCCATCCTTTTCTCCTATTCTTTTCCATTTTCCGAACAGCCTCATGTTCGGTAAACATGTCATCACCCGTGTAGCTCCGGGCCTCCGAATCAGAGGCCATCGAAGCTGCGGACGACGACGAATATGGATCGGCGCTTGGTTTAGGTGCCGATTGAGGAGGCGGGAACCTAGGAGAACCCCCGTTAAAGGAGCCGCACTAGTCAGCGCCTCAGACAGGAAGGAAACAGTACTCCCAGTTTGGTTTTTAGTGGTCTCTGTGGTTTGGAGACCACCTCAGTTTTTGAAGGTTTAGGAGCTTCCCTAGAAGACTCCAAAGCAACCACCTTTCTTGTACCGTCATCCAAAATGTTGTGCAGACTCACTGGAACCTCTGGTTTAGCAGCCATCTTCTTCTGGTCTGATGTACTTTTGCTCATTATCGGCTTATTCTCTGGAGGCTGTATATTTATCACAGGCTTTATAAATTCCTTATGAGTGAGAGACTTCATTCTATTGTCAATTATTCTCTCAATTATAGTGGTCAATGTGGGCGCAAGTTTGCTGAGAAACTGCTCTGTATCAATAACAGTTGGAGCAGGAACTGCTGCCATAGCCTGAGCATAAGATGCTATTGCTCTAGACTTGTGTGCGTTTACAATCTTCTTTGCTTCAAAGTAGCTGACTTTCTGCAGGGTTTTGACTTCCTGCATAACCACCTCATCTTTATAAGCAGAACAGTTTCTTGATCTGCATGAATACTGTCCTTTGCAGTTTACATAAGTAGGAGGATCCTTGCGTGGTTCTCCTTCATGAATTTCCTCACCACACATGCATATTCGTGCCCTTTCACACCGAGAAGTGGTGTGGCTAAAACACTGACACCTGAAGCTTGCACATCCCATCTGTGTATCCCTGCATGCAATTTCTCCAGCAGGGTTGATTTGGTAAAAGTAAGAACATGAGAGGCAGATGGAAGAACTTTGCCATTCCTGCTCATGTTCAGCCTTCAGCATTCAATAACTTTTTGAGGTGTCAACTCTTCTACAATCTCCTACTCCATGCAATTGCGTAGATCCCAACAAACCACAACACCCTTTGTGGTATTGAGGGTGCTGTAAGGATCGACCTGTATAACAAACGCACCTATCTTCTTTAGCCCAAGGATCTTCTGCGACTGATTGTCATTAATCGTCTCTACATGGAGTCCGTTGTAAGTTTTACAGATTTCCTTTACTGGGCCTCTAGCACAATTATTTATCTCTCGAGCGATAAGAAAAGGGCTTATCCCTGAAAAATTACCATCCTCTCTATTAATAACAAATATTTTGGTTTACAAAAACTACTCTTGTACAAAGCTCTCTGGATACTCTTAGCCTCTTTCTCTAACCTTGCAGTCTCATAACTCTTCCTTCGTTTAGCTTCAGGGGAAACGGGTGGTTCAAGACAAGGGTGTTATGTGAACCCTCTGTCATGTTTGGAGATTGTTCAACTTGCATGATTTTTTGTCTCTTCTGCAGCAAGGCTAGCCACCAGGGTATACCCCCAGTCCAGGGCTACCAACACTGGAGTTTCGGTCCAGTACTCCAGATGAACTGGCATATGTTCTGGCATAGAACAGATGTGCAATCTCTGCACTGACTTCAGCCTCTACACACCAAAGTTTTCAGGACTCCCGTGCACCGACATACATAGGCACCTTAACTACATGCTTGCTATCACAGGGGCCATGTAATTAATATACACTTAATATATACTCAAAATAATAATAATTAAAAAACAAAACTGCATGAAGTGAAACTAAAGAATAACTGCAATGTGCATGAGTCATACTCTTTTTATTGTGGAAAATATAATTGTAAGGATTGCAAAGATGTTTCTTATTACTATGATGAAATTGTGCACATGGTTGGTTATATAACAGTAGCCTATGATTGTAGGTAATTTGGTCTGAATAACTTATGAAAATATTCCATAGCAATTTTAAAGAACAACATATGCCATGCCATGCTTACTAGAGAAAATAAGAAGTGACGAGATCCATAATAATAAATAAGGAAAAACAAAATGTCTCACATTAACTCATACAGATTTTCAAACAATGTCACAGAGAAACAGTAAATATAAGTTTGGTGGCTAAAACTGTTGGGAGGTCCATAATAATTATAGGCTACAATGTTATAATAAAGCACCTAATGATAAACATCTATAACACTATATTTTATTAACTGACATGACAGCATGGAAAATATCTACTGACAACTTAACAAACAATAGAAAATAAATTTGAACAAATCATATGTGAATCACCAATCAATCGATAGTGGATAGTTTTTTAATGTACATATATAAATATGAATATTTACATACATCCATGACACTCTACAAAAATATTCATATTTAAATGTAATAACCATTAAAAGATTATGTAGTGATATTCCGATCAAATTTTTCATTTGATCTAATTTATTTGAGAATAAAGGTTTATGAAAATATCTGCTTCTTATTCTTCAGTTCCATTAGTAGAATATAAATATATATATATTCTAGTACATATATATAATACATGGATGTAGGACTATAATATATATCTATATATATATATATTATAGTCCTGTATATTTCACTGCTATTTGTCTATCTGTAAATAATTGCAAACTGTTTGGGAATCCCATACAAAACATTTTCTGCCAAAAATCTTCCAGTGGTGAAAATAATTCTTATTCAAAAAATAATTCAATGGGTGATCTTCCTTTAATTTTTGTTGTGGCAATTCTTTTAATGTATATGTCACAGCAAGAACAGCTTAACCTCATAGAAACTTTGAACAGCTAAATGAAGCCATGAACACAACATCTCACCTATAATCCTATTTTCATGTTCTGCAACTCCATTTTGTTGTAGAGTATAGGAAATTGAATGTTTTAGTCCGATAGTCTCAGCAGACATTCTTACATCCTTATTATCGAATACTCTTCCCCATCAATACATAATTATTTTAATCAACCAACCTTATGTCTTCACTAATACAATGAAATTTTTTAATTTTTTTTTTCACTTATTTTTTTTATGTAATATGAGTAGATATGTAACTCTGAAACTGGAAAAATCGTCTATAAAAATAAGAAAAAAATGATAACCATTCAAATCATTCTCCTCCTTCGGGCCACATTTGTCAGTAAACATCAATTCTCATGGGTTAGTAAACGTTTCATTAAAACTGAGTCGATGATGTTTACCAAGGATAATGAATGTTGTGTATATCCTTCACAACATTTATTATCCATTTGTAATGCTATTCCATGATCCTTCAAAAAATTCCACACATTGTTTTTTATAATGACCAAATTTCTCATGCCAACTTTTTAATGTAACTGTATCATCAAAAACAGCAAAAGATTTTACTCTACGAGTGACTCTCACTGCTCACCAATAAAGTAATAAAGTTCATTATCATAATTAGAAATAGTTATAGCAATGAGTACTCCATTTCTGTGGAAAATCGATAATGTTCCATTATTCTGAACTGATTAGACAATTCCATTTTGTTCAGCCTTTTTAACTGAGATCAAATTGCAAATTCCATCTGGACAGTATCACACATTTTCAAAATATCAAACAGACCAATTTTGACCATTCAAAATTTTAACATTTATACAACCAGTATCAAAAGTTTTTAATTCAACTCCTTGATGAGCACTATCATATTGTTTGGCGCTTCAAAAGGTTCAAAGCTGTCATACCAGTCACGACAATTTATTTTTATCACAATTCAATTTTTCAATGTCAACTTGAAAAATTAAATGATTCATAAGATCATAATCAAAAAATGTATAAGTACATCTCTCAATATGTTTTTTATGTTTCCTTCCATTTGATATTTAGCAGATATCATGGGATAATCTTTACTTTCATCTTGATTAGGACTAAAATTTGATCAATGACCCTTCTTTTTACATTTGAAACAAACTACACCTATCTTTCAATCATTTGATTAATGTCCAACTTCTCTACATGAGAAATATGGCTTTTGATCAATTTGTTTCAAAATTTTTGTTGGAAAGACTTATAATTTTTCTTTTGTAATTTAACACATTTTTCATTTGCTTGAGGTAAGTTGTATGAAATGACTTAAATATAATGAAAGTTTTTTGTAGAGTTTGCATCAAGCACATAAATAATTATCATCAACTGGAGGATTACCAAATAACGACATTTTTTCTGTATATCATCGGGTTTTGTTAAATGATTCTGCACACCAGCTACTGCTGATTCCCACCGGATATTATGAATGCCACAATAAATTTGTATTTTCAGTGAACTGAATATCATACACCTGATTCAACTTATCCCAGACTTCTTTTGTAGTATCACAGCCAGCTGCTTGAAGTAATTACTTTGCATCAAGAGAAAAAATAAGACATTTCTTCACTATTACATTTGCCTTTTACCAACTACCACAATCTGAAGTAGTTTTCATAATAATTTTCCACATTGCCTAATTCCTTCACCAATGGGCTTCTCTATTGCAGCTTTTTGTAATAGATGTATCATATAATAACCATGCTCTGCTATGATGTTGAAGGTCCATAATTAATATAAGCTACAATGTTATAATAAAATGTCCAATAATAAAACATCTAATTTATTACACTATAGTTTATTAATTGACATGAAAACATAGAAAACATCTACTAACAACAACATAACAATAAGAGAATACATATCTGAACAAATCATATGTAAATTATCAATCGATAGTTGATAGTTTTTTTTTTTAAATTTGCATAACTTAATACATAAATATGAATATTTCATGACAAAAACAATAAGGTTAGAAAAAATCCACCAAATAAAGGTGGATCTTGTATAGTGGATGGTGCAACATCCACACCTACACATCCATACATACACCACCGGCAAAACACATCATCAGACTGTACTACTCCAGAGGAGGTAAAAAAAATCATTTTCAGCAAATATAACCAAGTTTACAGAAAATTATATAAATTTATTTAGGTTAAAGTTTACAAATCTACAGTCTACAGTCACCATATAAACTTTATGATGATGATGATGATGATGCTTCAATTCAGTAGCTAAATCCAAGTAGTATAGATATTGCACAGTCCTAGTTATGACCTAGTAGTTATCAGAATAAATAATGTATTGGATGGCTAAATTGATACTTTATCAGTTGTTATAAAAAGCCTCTAGACAAGTGAGGTATTAAAAGTTGTATGACTAGGTCTTTTCCGCTTAGAATTATAAAACAACCTGATTAATGCATTAGCCAAAGTAATGAAACCAGCTATTTTTTGTTCCCAAAATAAATATAACAGTATTTGAAAATTAAATATATTATTTGAAAGTATAACCAACAGACTTTATTTAGTAGAACAATCAATAACATTATTTTATATTATTCCTATATTTTTATCACATAGCCCCAACTAAACTGAGGTTGGGAAAATAAAACAAAATTCTTTACAAACAAAAATGTGTATTTAATGAATACACTACTACATTATTATACAGTATTAACATAATTACATATCTTCTCATTTAATTGAGTCCAGTCTCATTCAGTGTTGTTTCACAAATCATAGAATGATGTAAAAATATATTTCTGTAGTTCAATGATGTAATGAACACAATATATTTTGAAAAATACTAATCAATAATTATTTATTTAACTTAAAATTAACTTTTAAAACTAAATTGTTTATTGAAGAATGTGCTTAGTCATGGAGAGTATCTCATGTTTCTATATGTAAACCATAATTTTATATATATATATATATATATATATATATATATATATATAGTGTAATTTTTTTATTGGTCAAAAATTATTTTTATTCATCTTTAACTATTTCCTTATTGCTGACTCTTGGCCTATCCTGCTTTGACCTCTAAAGAGTTGGGTTTGCCTAATTATTTTTTTATTCATTAAGTAAATACAAGCCATTACCCAATTACATTTAAACATTTTTTTTAATGAAAGATGAATTTTAGAGCATGTAAAAATTGCCAAGCCTGACCAGGATTCAAACCAATACAAATAATAGATAAGAAAATGTACAGAATTGTACATATATATACTATTACTTATTTTCTCTTGTATCATTTGTCACCCTCAATATGGGAAATTTATAATTTGAGGAAATTTAAAATGTATAATTTTAAATAAAATGTTATCATCTAATGTTACTGATTACATCTTATCTATTTTTATTTATATATATATATATATATATATATATATATATATATATATATATATATATATATATATAAATTACCATGAAATATAAACCACCAAAACATAGTAATTAGATATGTCAAAATTACTATATTAATTTCCAATAATTGATTTTCGTGATATCCTGCATCTTCAGTTGGTATTGAATTCTATAACTACATTGAGATATATTCTTTTAATAATTTGTCATTTTATTTTAAGTTTTCTATTTTGGAATTTTGAATCACATATGTAAATTTTGCTGTCCACTACTGGAATGATAATGGATTATGATGGGTAAAATGAATAAAATGTAGCAACTTCATAGTAGAATCTAGCATTTAGTGATGGCTTTAAGTCAAATCTAAGTGAATAAGCAAACAATACATCTAGGTAGTTATATCCACCCTCATAAGAGCTGGTATCCAGAAAAACTGAAGATACAACTATGGGTAGTTATAAATATAGTGCAGTAATAGCTACCTTTCATGTTGTAACTTGTTTGTCGTAACCAGAAAGTGAATCCAGTTATAAACTTTTTCAAGAATATGACCCATAAAGTTGTTAATACTTATACACACAGTTTATCAGTCTACTCTAAAATCTTCTGCCAGTCCACTTTAAAATTCGAGATCAGCAGTATAACATAAAAATATTTTGATGTGTTTTCTTGGTGTTAATGTTTTTTCCCAAGTTTCATCACTATTTGACATAAATTCTGAAGTTAGAAATCAATATTTTCAATCTTGAAAAGCATCAGTTCCTCCCATCTACTCATAACGTCACTTTCTCTAGATGTTCTATACGTTTTTTCTGTATACTGTTTTCCTTCCCTCATGTGCATGAACATCACTCATGTGTATGGACAGCTGACTGACATACTAAGTGGTGTGTGCCCTCTCTAAGACTCCAAAATACTCCAAAAGTTGTAACTATACTTAGGTAGTTCATTTTATTCACATTAAAAGTGAAAATATAACTACCATTCTGGAAAAACAAACTTGTAACAATAGGAAGTAGTTGTAACTTAGTTTTATTCACAACAAAGTGAGTTACAACTTAGAAATACCGTAGTGAAAATACCTTCAACTTTTATTCACTTTACCCAATATCATAACATTAATATCTCTGATGTAACTAAGCATAATGCTTTGGTGTACAAGAGATGCTTTATATCATAGTGTGAGTCGCATATCTATCTGCTCCTGACATGATGTATATAATCTTGTTATTATGTACTGATCTGAATAAAAATGTATTTATAGCTTCCATTCTAATTTTTGATGAATTACTGATATATTTAAAAATTTCCCATCAATGTATTTAAAATGAAATAAAAGTATTTTCTTTGCAGTCACAATTTTACACTCTCAATCTTTTTTTTTTAACTCAAAATTATAATATTATATTTATTGTACTATGTTATTTATATACTATATAAATAACATGCTCAAGTAATTTCCATTAATACTTCCAAGTTATTATGTTGAGTTTAATATTTATTTGAACGAACTTTGATCAAGATTTTAACTCTTAGTTCCTCGATTCACCATCCAAATGCTGGAACAGTTCCTTTTTAATCCGTGAAACCATACCTACCTTTCTTTTTTTTTGTTTAGCCTCCAGAACCACCATAAGATATTACTTTTGAGAATGAATGAGGATTATGTGAATGAATGTAAATGACGTGTAGCTTGTGGAGTCTCAGGTTGACCGTTCCTAAGATCTGACAGCAAAAGAACACCAGTATCCACGATCTGGTATTCAAATCCCCGTAGGAGTAACTGCCTTTACTAGGATTTGAACATTACAACTCTCGACTTCGAAATCAGCTGATTTGCGATGACGAGTTCACCACTAGACCCAATGAGTCACCCATTGGGTAATGGTTCCTTACCAGTTCCTCCAGACCCATTGGTCTACCTAATCCCCGGATGTGACCTACCGGTAGGAGATGTATTTTTATATTCGGAGATAAATAATGTGTATACAAGTCCATTAATTATTAAAACCTAGTAAAATGTCGGTAATACATAATAACTACAAACCAAGAACCAGACACATCAAAAGTTTTTGAAACTATAAAAGTCTTGGCCGCTCTAAATATCCATGACCAACGCCGAATTAAATTTCATCATTACTTATGTAGTTGAATATAACGTTAAGTTACACGACAAATGATTAACAAGAAACCAGCAGAACACCCCTATTACTGAACACCACACTTTCGTGAAATCTAGATTCTGCAGTTGCAATCTTAATTTTTTTCGGTTTTAAAATAGAGTGGAATAATTCCTACGACTCATTCTATTTCGTAAAATGATGGAAAAAATCATAGCTCACACTGACGAACGCCTCAAAAACAATTTTCTTTTCATTAATTACATGTTTAACAATATACAATAAAGTTCATAAAAGATTTTGTGTGTTTAAAATTAAGTAGATTGGAAAAATTGTAATCTTTCAATAAAATTTGACTATTTTCGTTAGCCAATTAGTTCAATTTTTGAATTTACTTCAATAATAAAAAAAAACCTTCTATTAGTTTCTCTGTACTTTACTTTCCGGCTTATAGAACATTTTTTAAATATATTTCTTTGATATATTATAGCACTTTTATTACAAATTTCTAAACAATCTTAAAATAGTTAGAGTAAATGAGAGCACAATGTACATAACATCTGTTTGGCGATAAGATTGAAACTTTCGTGATGAGTTAAGGTAAATTTTGAAAAATGAATCTGGCAAGATATGTATTTTAAAATCCTTTTGTTAATATTAAATTGGAATTAGAGAAGTAAGGCTTTGGTCATTGTCCTAAAATTCTTGTGCAAGTGAAGAAAATGAAGATATAATAAATTAGCTTATATAACCTCGAGTAAGGAATATTTTGATGCCAGCTGAACCAAGGTTAATAATCATCTAATAGGCAGTGATCTTCCTTATTCTGAAGTTATTTGACACGTTGTGATAATCATACGTAGTATATTGATATATTACGTTTAAAAGTGATAATTTGAGTTTCTCTTTTCCGAAAAGAATCATGTTGTTATGTTTGTGTAGTTATTTCACTTTTTTTGGAACAGTTAAGGAGTTGTTTGATGCAGTGGGGTGCCTAGAGCAGACGACTTTG
Source organism: Lycorma delicatula (assembly GCF_047948215.1). Taxonomy (NCBI): domain Eukaryota; kingdom Metazoa; phylum Arthropoda; class Insecta; order Hemiptera; family Fulgoridae; genus Lycorma; species Lycorma delicatula. Next base: position 111,502,273 of record NC_134456.1, on the reverse strand, counting down.
TAACTTCTGCATTGTTTTTTTTTTCATCGAAAGCTGTCATTTGTTGATTTTACCTGCATAATAACGTAATAAAAACATACTTCCTTGAAGCCATATGATTTCATTTCTAGTTTTCGAAGTTTTCAGTTTTTTAGTTAAGTTTTGTGTTTCTTGGCAGAAATCTGTTTTATTTTCATATTTGGATTTTAGTGCTCAATTTAACCCGTTTCCCGAATTGTATTTTACTGTTTGGAGAAATGTCGCACCGCAAAACAACTTGTGAAGTAAGTATTGCTAATTGTGTTATTTATCGGTAATTAATTTTCTTATATAAGAATTCCAGTACTGATCAGAATCTGATAAAATTTCCATGCTTCAATTTCAGTCATTGGCTAGCCAATAAGATAAAAATAAGTTACGTGAGGCAAACCCAGTGCTGCTGAACTGCTTTGGTGTTTATTATACACATAATATAATGGCTAATTCTCCATCATGAAATTTTTATTAGCCTATAAAGTAGGTGATATTCCAGGTTTTTTTTTCAAACAGCTTGCAGTTTTTGCAAATTGTAACAGTTTTTGCAACAGCTTGCAAATTTTCTTTAAACATTTACATCGAGAAATATTGTAACCTGTATATTATGTCAACAATTATTATGTTTTTATGTCTTTTTAATTTAGAATGAATAAATAGTCATTGAACAGTGTTCAGTTAATATATACAGTTGGCTAAGTTAGCCTATTTTGTTTTATGTCATTTACTAGTTTGATTTGTACTCTTTGTTATTCTTTTCTGTTTAATATGCTTTCTAATATTAAACTGATAAGGTGTTTTTTTAGTTTAAAAATCTATAAATTTATTTCCACGATTCCATAATTTTTCCTTAGAATTTTGTAATAGAACAGAAATTTTATCGATTATAAATTTGTACTATGAATATGGATGGTTTTTCTATTTTAAGATGTATTTTGTTTGAGGTCTCTTCTCAAAAATACAAATTGGGAAAAAACTCATTATTGTTTTACATTCTGTTGCATCTCATTACATTTGTTTTATTGACTAAAAAAATGCAGGAAAATTGCAAAAAAATTAAAATTACAAAATTCTATCAGTTAGGTATAATATACATTAGTTACACCATAGGCATAAGCATAATGCTGCTTTCACAGTTCATCAATGATGGATTAACTACCAATTAACAGGTTAATTGCAGGATATCTATTGTCATCCTGTAATTATTTTTCAGTTTTTCGTAATACTGAGCAATTAGCTGTATTTATTCAAATACACATAAACTCTAAATATAGGTCAACTTAGCCATTTTTTAATTTAATTTTCAGGAAACGTTTTTAGAAACTTTTTTCATTAAATAAAATTTTACTACTAATAAGAAATTAATTTCCAAATTTATTATAATAATACTACTATAAATACTTTTTATTATACTATTGTATTAGTATTTTATAGTACTATTTACATAATGCATGCTATACATCTTTTTATTGTTATTATATTAATATTTTATTATGCTATTTTATAATACTTTATATAATTTCTTAAATTTTATAAATAATATCATAATAAATAAATGTAGAATTGTGTACAACATTTTTAGTATGAAATATCTTAAAAGAAATAATAATGATTGCGATTTTTAAATCTTTATTTAAATTTTCTATATTTTCATGAAAAAATAAATTGCATTAAAAAATTCACTATTTCACAAAAATTTACTCCAAACGCATACTTGAATTGACACTTCTGTCATCTGTAAATAAAATTTTTTTCATTGCTTGATTTTTCCTCTCACAGAATATCATCTTCAGTTTCATCTAATGTATTGTTAATACAATATTTTTAAATCCTTGTCTAGTGCTATCTGATGTTATTAATTCCATAACTTTACAATCCACTCGCATAGTAAGCTTACAGAAGGTGCTTTTTGTTCTTCTAATAGGAGTTAGCTGATGGACTGTTGCTTTTCATCCAACACTTATATTTTTTAAGATTATCTTTAAAAGACTTGTTCATAATTGCATTGAGAACCTGTAATTTTGAAGTTGTATCATTATCAGGTATTATAACTAAATCAGTGTTAAGTGTTTTACATCCAATTTTACGTTTTCAGACAAATGACTCCTGAATGTATCTATATTAACATGGATCACTGTCTTCTAAGACCTAAGTTTCTGGATCAGACTGTTTTAAGCCAATCTTTGATAAAAGACTCATCCATTCAACCTTTTCCATTAATTAGGCACTTTATTAATAATAATTGAAGGTAGTTATTACTATAAAATTACATAAGTCCACCACGAATATAGAAACAAAAATCAACTACAAAATAGCTTAAAAGCCTAGTTGAATCCAAATGTAATTCAGCGCTGTTGGGTCATTTCTGATTATAGATAGGCCTCCCCCATTTTATGGGAAAAAATGTTAGAAAAAACCTTGACCTATATTCAGTAAATATGACTAACAACATCAAATTTTTTTTGTACTGATGTATGTTATGTTAATGACAGAAAAGGTCAACATAAATTAAGCTAAAAGGAAACAACAACCAAAATATAATAACAGCAAACTAAAAACTAACTTTAATAATCGTCAGAATCAGACTTTAATTCAGCTATTGAAGATGACAGACAGCACTCTTCGAAAGGTTTTCACTCTTCATGGTGATAGTATTCTCTGTCATACATGTTACTAGTAGTACAGAACATGTGGTGTATTCTCTTTCTGTAGTAGCTATATTTTCATTTAAATATAAATTCAGCCAAGTGTTCTATGAGATGATGTTGAGTATTGCCATACTTTGATATTTTACCTCTAACTTCTCTCCACAAAACTCTTAACCCGTACTCTTCACAGAACAGATTAGCATCTGAACAGATTGCCATAGCTCACAAATCTGATTGCTAATTTGCTATGGTAATGTAGCACAGGCTTTGACCTTGCATGTATCATCTGCTGTCCAAACCTGCCTTCTGACATTTAAATCTTGTGTTTTCCTGATCCTAAGCATTTCTATTGAACGTTAAATATGGGAAAGAAGTTGATCAAAGTAGTTGCTTAGAATTAACCAATTTTTTCCAAATACACACACTTTGGAAAATTTCAAAAAATAATTGAATCCTCAATAAAAAGAATGCTTAGAAAGTATCGTAAGAAATTCAGAAACATAAGGTTAACATTTTAAAACTTGCCAAAAAGATTTTAGTCATCCATTCTTGCAGCTCACAAAACCTACAGAAGTATCTGGCTGATTGAAGTATTTTAGTATCAGTATTCTGCTATTTAGCAGGTCCTTATACAGTATTGACTCTCCATTCTTTTCTATTTTCAGCTAACCTTTTTATATGAACATAACTTGTATCTGTCTTAATATCATTGAGCAGTTTTCATCTCCGTCTCCCTCTCCCTCTCTTACCATTCACTGCAACCTGTAAGACAATCTTTAAGAAGCAGTCCTTCTGTAACACAAGTCCAATCCAGTTTCTTTTTCTATTTCTCAAAGTCTGTAGTAGTGATCTACCCTCTCTCACTTCTAACACCTCATTATTACTAATACTGTTTGTCTACATTATCTTTTCTATACTCCTCCAGATCTGCATTTTGAATGCCTCAATCTTATCCCATTTTCCTTGCATAAAGTCCATGTCTCCACCTCATATAATGCTACACTCCATACAAAACATTTGACCAATCTTTTTTTTAGATGTTTAACAAGCTTACTACACAACAAATTTCTCATTCTATTGAAAGCTTCTTTTGCCATTGTAATTGTAGTTTTTATTAACTTTGTGCATCACAGATAATGCTCCCAAAATATTTAACAACTCTACCTGTTCAATTTCTTCTCCTTCCAGATTAATTATCAATTATTGTTGTTTTTTTATACCAAAGTGCTTACACATTCTATCAAAGTTCATCAGCATATCTTTAAGTGTTTTGATATTTTCTGCTGGCAGATCCATGTCATCAGCAAATTTGATGCACTTTACTCTCTTCCCGCCAAAACACACACCTCCCCTTCCTTTCATGCATTTTTCTATGATCTCAAGTTAAATTTTAAACGGGGAAGGTGAAAAGACAGCATTCCTGACAAATATCTCTTCCAGTCTTGCTTTCCTCTGTCAAGTAATTTCCTTCTTGAATTTTCACTTCTTGTTCAAGATGTACAAAAACTACATACGCATCTCTTCCTTCCTCAATATACCTTTCACCAATAGTTTTTAGTAATCCAATAAATTCTTAAAGTCTGCTAGATATCCTTCTGTTTATAAACCTCAGAAGCACATTAGTTGCATGGGACAACAAATTTATAGTTCTGAATCCCTCACACTTGATTGCATTCTTTTTCTCAATTGGTGAAGGAGTCTCATAGTTGATAAGGAGTCTCTTCACAATTTACCCTTCTCATAAATCTCATTTAACAAATATATAACTTCCTTTACTTCCCAAACTATTTAGAATCTATATCGGTAATTTATCAAGCCCGAAGATGTTTTTATTCTTAATTTCTTTAAAAGCTTTTTCCACACTTCCAGAATATGATAGTCTTTTTCTTCCTCACACATGCTTGCTTCTTCCTCTCAACTAGCTTCATTGGTCAGTGTTCCAGGTGATACAGCCCTTATGTATTCTTTCCATCTTTGCAGAACATTTTGAGAATTCCTTGCTATTGTCCCATCTTTGTTTTAAATTCTCATTCGTAATGTACTTCCTTTTTCTTGAAAACATATCTGCCTGGCCTCTCTGAACATCAGTCAAATTTTACTTCTCTCTCCAATTGTTCTATCTTATTTGTTTCTCATACAATTCTCTCTTGCCATCTCAACTTCCCTCCTCAATAATTCATTATTTAATCTCCTACACCTTTTTCTCCCTTCATCACTGTGTACATTTTTTTCATTTCCTTCTTTCTTTCATCTTCTGCACCATGGCTTCAGTAACCCACTTTTTTTGTTCCATTGCTTGTCTTAAACTTTATTACTTCTCCTGCAGCCCTTTTCAGACTCTTTTTCATCCTGATCTATTTCCCATCAATGTCCTCAGTAAAACTCTCTCTGCCAATAATTCAGGAATTATTGAAAGCATCTATCTTAAACTTGGTGGCCATTTTACCTCTCATAACTCTTCAATTTCACAAGTACTAAAGCTTAACCAGGTTATCCAAATTAACATCAGCTCCTGGATACACTTTATATTTTTAAGACAATTCTTGTACCTATTCTGTATTAATATGTAGTCAATCTGGTACCACTTTCCCTCAAAGAGAAAGATCCAGCTATACCTTCTTCTTTTGTGATTTTCAAAGAGAGTATTTGCAACTGTCAAAGAGTTTTCTTTAACAAAGTTCACTACTTATCTCCCCTCACAAGGTCCATAATTTACAATTACACCTTCCTTTCATTCTCCGATCACTGCATTCAATTCACCCATCACAATAAAACATGTGCTACTCTTCCTTTTGTGTCACTTCTAATATATTATAACATACTTCTACTTTTTCATTTGAGTGTTGGCTTGACAGCTTGTAAAACTGGATCAACATGATGTAATTTTTTGTACCCTTTATTTTTTATGATTTTAATATTTATATAATCACCTTAATTATTTTATTCAAAGTTTTTCTAACTACAAATAAACTCCCAGACTTCCACTCTTCCCTGTCCAGAATAGTAACACCGATATTCTCCACTTCCAAACTCTCCATTAAATTGCTTTACATTTTTCAATTTCCCTGCCTGTAAAAGAGTGCAAACATTCATAGTTCCAATTAACATTCTCTTAGCCTCCTTTCTTGATGTATCCATTACTCAGTTCATTACTACTATGCTTCAATAAATTCCCTTCCTGGAGATCCGAGGACGAAGTATTTTACCTCCAAAATATTTTTCATGAAGCATCACTGTCATGTCTCTTCTCGGGATTCCCGAGGAAACTTTAATGTGATGGTATTCCATTGCCTTCCACATTTTCGAGTCGTTGATGTTACCTTTAGGAGTAATTTCTCATCCCAAAGGCAAGAGAGTACCCTAACCTGACCCTTTATCCACTCCTCTGCTCTATTAGAGGCCATTGGCATTTGATAGAGGGGGAATTCCTTATCCCAGGAATCAATCAGCAGGCTGAGAGCAGTGTTGACACACTGGGCGATGGAGTCACCATGGGTTCACAGAAGTTTTTTATCTTTTGTGTCCTTACAGTGGACTGGACTGGACTGGTCATTACCCTTTCTCCTTATTCATTTCCCATATCCCTAACCTCATTTTTTTTGTGGGGTTGGCTAGTCATCCACTGTATTCATCATTAGCCTATATCATCCTTGGTATTGTACAGTTTGATTGGGGGCAGCTCTTTCTGTGGAGTTATCAAGAAACTTTCATTACCTATTTTGTGGCTATACCAAACTTAACTTGTGGTAGAAATGCTTATCAGAAAAATGTTGACATTATCTATTGCTCTCAAATACTTACAGCTCATAAATTCTCTTTTTTCAATTATTTTTGGTAAAAAAAATATAGGAGCTTAATTATAGTAAAAACAATTAAAAATTAAAATTAATTATAGTAAAAAAATTTAGGAGCTTAAAATATAGTACCTTGATTTTCTTCAGGCTTTATGTTCTACATCTAGTTAATTTTTTAATTGAATTCCATTCTAACAGCAATTCCATAATATTCTATATTTTTTTCATAGTAGCTGCTTAGTTTTAACAGTATTTTAATGAACATCAAAACAATTTTTTTATTGAACCACTTTTTTTCCTCTGCAACTTACTGTTATTAATTGCCTCGACTGTCTACAGGCTACACAGTACAGTTGATCTATGTTAAGTTTTATGTCCTTTTGTGTGAATAGGTGTAAATATAATGTTCAGGTTGTCACACCTACCCAATTTTATACTTATATAATATCTAATTTTATTCCAGAAAATAGTTGCAGCTCTAAATCAAACATTAAACTAGTATATAATTCAACACCATTTGTCTAATTGTATGTTGTCAAGATTTCAAAGGTGATTACATTGCTCTTGTGAATGTTTACTATGATTTTTTGTTGAGCTCTACTTACTGAAGTTGCATTTGACAAATATAAATTATGGGATAACATGTAAGATGTGGTTTATGTGTTAAAGTAGTACCTAGTGGATTCAGATAAATTACTAGATAAGTAACAGTAAAATTTAATAAATAGCATTATTTCTTTTCCATATACTGTAAATTAATTCAAATTATAATGTAAATAATAATATACATTACATACAGATGAACTCAGGAATGATAGGCAGGCTATTCTACAGACAACTAAAAAAAATTGCTCCAATATTTGCCATGAAGGATAAAGAGAAGGGAAGAGTAAAATGGATCAGAGCATTATACAACTAATCAATTTAAGTCAGTCGACCAGAAATGACAATTGTTTTGTTTGAAACTACATTTCTGTGAAATATTTGCAGAAAAAATGACAGGCTATTGACCAAATAATGCACATTTGTATCGAAACAGATCCCAAAATCAGGAAACAATCTAATAAATATTTGTAGGTTAGGCATCTACGTAATTATTGTATTGTTAGGTTCAACATAAAATAATTTAAAACTTTACTAGTTTTTTCTGAATTTATTCAAATCTAATAACATGGCGAGTCTACAGCGCAGAATACGCTAAAGTACTTAGAAAAAATTATAAATTAGTGCCACACTGTATATCACCAAATATTTATCTACCTACCTTCTACGTTAAGCAACTGTGACTTTTTTTTTTTTAAGAAGAGAGAGCTACTACTATTAATAAGAATTAGAGCCACTATTTATAAGAAGAGAGTACTAATAGAGATGTAAGTTTTAGAAATAAAACTTGAAAATATCTGTATGAAGTATAACACTTTATCGTAGCAAAATATGAACGATATAAAATACAGAAAGGAAAGAATTTTTTTTTGAAATGTACTTTTACAGGAGATAAAAAAAATTAGAGAGTTGATAAAATTTGAAGTGAAGATATTATAAAATAAATAGAAAATGAAGAATCTTGTGAAGAGACGAATCGCATAAGTTGATGAATCTTGTATTGACATCCAGGTTTGATGAATTTGGTGATAAATGATGTGTAGCAGATCAAAACTGTGGAGGAATAAAAAGATTGCAATATATACACAGTGATTCAGCAGTGGTACCGGCGTTTTTTGAGCTGTTCTGCTAGCGAAAATAATGAAAAAAGTTCACATAAACATGGGAACGAAAACGCGTCGTTAGCGAGTTACGGCTTGCGAAAGATTTTGCCCCGATTACTTGGGCAGAGTGAAATAGAACCACACTGACATTCTAGGAACCAAATTGCAGTAAACTTGACGGTTTTTGACTTGACAAATTGAATAAAACAGGTTATTCTGGTTGAATAAACCATATCGCGATAGTTTTCATAATATCCGATGTAAAACAAAAAAAGTGTTGTCTAAAAACAAGTTTTTTTACGTTTGTAATACAAAAACTATCTTAAATGACTAATAAATGCGTGAAATTTATTATCAAACCTTGCAAAACATTTTAATCAGAAAAAAATTGATGTAAAATAGCCGAATAAAACACAAACACAAGTTAATAAATCTAATTTTATTACTAACACTTACCGTATGAAAACGAAGAGATTACACGTACAAGGCATGCTTACTTTCCTACGAAGTGCAAAGGTAAAAAGTAGTGATATATTAAAGATAAAAATAAAATTAATATTGTAAAAAGATTCAGTATTAATGTCCAAAATATCTAGTACTTTCTTGAATTAACTGGCAAACTGAAAAATGGCAAAGTTGGTAACACAGAAATCAGCTGGTCAGTAATGGATTTTATGTCATGTGAGTGTATTATTTGTGCGTTACTGCTTTGAACTATTACGAGTATAGTGTAGTTTAATTAAGAGAGAGAGAGAGTGAGTTTGTGTGTGTGTTTGTTTTGAGTCATACTGTAGTAATGCCTTTGTTATTTACGACCGAGGAATACGCCGACATGTTATTTATATTGGGAGTGTGTCATTGAAATGCAACTGCTGCTGCAGAATATCAACGACGGATTCCAAATCCTAAACAATTGTGGCCACGAGAGACGAGTACACTTCCCAGCATTAGTAGTCACAGCTCACCGTTCTGCCCATCATGAGGTCTATATTGAAGAAACTATTATCGAAGCTACTCAACGCAGTCCGGGTGTTAGTAACGACTCCTTTTCCCGACGGTTCGGAGTTTCCAGTTCTATGATGTGGAGGACACTTCTTAATAACAGCTGTCCTTACCATATCAACGAGCACAAAATCTTCAACCAAGAGATCCTCCTCTTCGTTAGCAGTATTGCAACTGGTTGAATATGAACCGCCGATTACACAGATTCATTTTATATTATGACTTGGCTCACTTTATTCGGGACGGCATCAGTTACCTTCTAACAAGCACACTAGAGCAGATGTCAATCCGCACACGACAGTAGAACGTAATTTTCAACACTGACTTAGCGTCAGTGTGTTGTGTGGTCTAATGTTCGATCAGCTAATTGAGCTATTCCTTCTCAAGGAGTCTGAATTCTGACATGTACGTGGAATTCCTTAAGGAACAATTGCCGCTGCTGTTAAAGATGTTCCACTAGCATCAAGATACCACATGTACTTTCAGCACGATGGTGCACCTCCCTTCTTCTCACGTGCCGTGGTGGCATACTTAAATGAGCAATTTCCAGAGCGATGGTACTCCTGGCCACCAAGATCACCTCATCAAACACAGTTAGATTTCTGCGTAAGCGATTGGATGAAAAGTATTGTGCACAATGGAAAAGTTGATAAGAGTTGGTTCCTCGTTTTACAGATGCCGCCACACAAATTAAGGAAAGTCGTGCAGCATTGCGAAGAGCAGCGCTGGAAATCCGAAAACGTGCAGCCAAATGTATTGAAGTAAGACAGATTTTTGAAAATTTACTGTAAACCTTATTAAATGTATCAATTACATTTTTATTTTTTTAGCATTCTATCAACTGTATATGGTTAACTATTCTGTAGTTTATAACATTTAAAAGCCTTGAGCTTTTAAAGTAAGTGTAACAAGTAAGTGTTGGTAATAAAGCCAAATTTATTGAACTTTTACTTAGTTTTTTATTGGGCTAATTTACATCACTTTTCTCAGAATTAAGCTCTCAACAAGTTCTGATAACAGTTTACGCATTTATTCATCATTTAATGAAGTTTTTGTATTTCAAACGTAAAAAAAGTGTTTTTAAACAACAATTTTTTCTGTTATACGTCGGATATTATGAAAACTACTGGAGATATGGTTATGGAACCTGTTTTATTCAATTTATCAGGTCAAAAACCATGAGAAACTATCACGTTTACCCCATAATTTGAGTTCCTAGAATTTCAGTGTGGTTTTATTTCACTCTGCACAGGTATCAGGGCAAACGTTTTCGCAAATCGTAACTCGCCAACAATGCGTTTCCCTTCCCAAGTTTTTATGTACTTTATTCATTATTTTCGCTACTAGAATAAGCTCAGAAATCGCCGGTAACACTACATGAATCGCCTAATATAATTTATAATTAAGAAAATAGGTTATCGTAAATAATATGATGAATTCAAATAATTAGCGGAGAACAGAATGATATTACATTAAAATAAAAAAAAAAAAACATTTCTAACCTTTATTACTTGCAGAAGTTTATTAATATTTTTTGTAGTATTGCACTGCAATATTATATTCAATTTCAACTCTTTATTATAATTCTGTAATCTTCCTGTGATACGGTAATAATTCAAAGAATACTGGGATGATTATGTGCACTAACAGTGTTCTTCTTTTTTTAACTGCCCGTTTTATTATTTGTTAAACGTCTTTGAAGTTGTTACGTTTTACTTCCTTGTACGAAGTAAAAGAAGTATTGTGATCGGGAAAAATTTCGGTTAGATTTCACCGGAAATATCCTTTTTGAGCATCCCTGGATCCATTTTGACTAGGTTCGGCGTGACGTTTGTACGTACGTATGTATGTACCTACGTATCTCGCATAACTCAAAAACTATTAGACGTAGGCTAATTTTGTGTTTAGGACTGTTGTAACATCTAGTTGTGCACCTCTAACATCTAGTTGTGCACCTCTCCTTTTGATTGCAGTCGACTGTTCCAAACGTGTCCAAAAAAGCCCAAAATCCAGAAAATTTGGATAAATTTTGGATGAGCCCTCATTGAGAGCTTTTTAACAATATGTCATAGGTGGTACTTATTTTCATTGGTTCCAGAGTTATAGCCAAACAAAATTTTAATTAATGAAATATTTGGATCTGCAAGGGGAAGGCACATCGGTTCGAATCCGACTTCGCCTCCTTTTTTTATTTTAACGTTTTTGTTTAATTTAAATATATTGATTTTTTAACAATTATTAACCTCTGATTGTAAAAAAAAATATATATTTAAAATAAATAATAATTCAGTAATAACAATAAAAAAAAAGGTGTATATGTAATTTAATCGGCGTACAATGAAATCATGTGGTTCCAAATCAGTTTCTTTCCTTAAAATGCTAGTAATGTTAGATTAATTGAATATTCATATAAAAAGAAACATCATTATATCATGTAAACGATACATTTAAGTTAATGTTTATATTTTTATTTAATTGCTCTATAAAAAAAAAATATGAGAATATTATTTAAATAAAATATGTCTTAACATAAAAGAAGACCAAAGAATTACTCAATACAAACATATTAATAGTTATTCAAATAACTGAAATTCGTCTTTATTCAGTAGTCCATTGATGTCCCTATCCAGTTACTTGTCAATCATTAATTGACCTACTAACAATCTGTTTGTAGAATATTATACACCATGTTTCAAAACTATGTAATCAAACTTGAGGAAGTGATTGCTCAGAAAAAATAAACAAAAAAATTTCTTCTGTCATAAATCTAAAAATTATTTTTTAATAAGAGTAATAGAATCATGTTTTTAAATTTCAAAATGCTAATCATATCAACTTTTTCTGGTATGAGAGGCACCAGTTATAACTACTCTGACACATTACGATGTACACTACGTACTCAGAAACTGTGATAAACTAAATCTGTAATTTTTAGAACTGAGAAATATTTGCATTTCAGAGGACTTGGTGTGCTGATATGCAGTTGTGTAGTTGACTCAGTGAAGAAGGTAAACAGGATGCCGTTGTATTCCACACTTTGTTTTATAAACATGCTATTGTTTTTTGTTATTCTTGATAATGATTATTGTACTTAACGTACATGCATACATCTCTGTGAATATTAGTTTCTTAAAACATTTGTTTAAATATGACTTGAGACTCAAGTTTGTTAAGGAATAGTAAAAAATTGAAGAAATAAAATTTTTTTGCCGTTTTTTCCTAATATGGAATCAAATGTTTTAAAAAAATGATTTTAAAATAAAGTAAAGAGTTGTATTTAAATCGAAATTTCAATTTCTTTTTGGTTGGAGGAGATGAAAACTGATACAAACTATTTTTTTATGACACATTAACTTTTATTTCTCTGTTTTTATAATTTTTTAAACCTGCTTTTGCATATAAAGCTATCAATAACATGATAAAATATGATGCATTATCCTTAATGCATGGAATATTTGTGTTATTGTTATATTAAAATTATGCAGTATTTAACAGAACATTATGTTTGGCATTATAGTACATTTTTAATGTACCGGGTGATTCAAAAGGGGATTTCACAACTTTAAAAGCATATTTTTTTTTGTGTTTGGTCATTTGACTGGTTTGATGCAGCTCTCCAAGATTCCCTATCTAGTGCTAGTCGTTTCATTTCGGTATACCCGCTACATCCTACATCCCTAAGAATTTGTTTTACATATTCCAAACGTTGCCTGCCTGTACAATTTTTCCTTCTACCTGACCCTCTAATATTAAAGCGACTATTTCAGGATGCCTTAATATGTATGTGGTCTGTAAGTCTGTCTCTTCTTTTAACTATATATTTTTTTCCAAATGCTTCTTTCTTCATCGATTTCCCGCAACACCTCTTCATTTGTGACTTTATCCACCTACCTGATTTTTAACATTCTCCTATAGCACCACATTTCAAAAGCTTCTAATCTTTTCTTCTCAGGTACTCCGATCGTCCAAGTTTCACTTCCATATAAAGCGACGCTCCAAACATATACTTTCAAAAATCTTTTCCTGACATTTAAATTAATTTTTGATGCAAACAAATCTCCTGCTTCATCCATCATTAGTAATTGTACTTCCCAAATAACAAAATCTTCTACCTCCATAATCTTTTCTCTTCCTATTTTCACATTCAGTGGCCCATTTTCATTATTTCTACTAAATTTCATTACTTTCATTTTGTTCTTGTTTATTTTCATGCGGTATTTCTTGCGTAGGACTTCATCCATGTCGTTCATTGTTTCTTCTAAATCCTTTTTACTTTCGGCTAGAATTACTATATCATCAGCATATTATAGCATCTTTATCTTTTCACCTTGCTTCGGACCTAAATTGTTCTGTAACATCATTATCTGCTAGTTCTATGTAAAGATTAAAAAGTAACGGGGATAGGGAACATCCTTATCGGACTCCCCTTTCTTATTACAGCTTCTTTCTTATATTCTTCAATTATTACTGTTGCTGTTTGGTTCCTGTAAATGTTAGCAATCGTTCTTCTATTCCAGTATTTGAATGCTAATTTGCTTAAAATGCTGAATATTTTATTTCAGTCTACGTTATCTAATGCCTTTTCTAGATCTACAAATGCCAAGTATGTTGGTTTTTTCTTTAATCTTCCTTCTACTATTAATCTGAGGCCTAAAATTGCTTCCCTTGTCCCTATTCTTTTTCTGAAACCAAATTGGTCTTCTCCTAACACTTCTTTCACTCTCCTCTCAATTCTTCTGTACAGAATTCTAGTTAATGTTTCTGATGCATGGCTAGTTAAGCTAATTGTTCTGTATTCTTCACATTTATCTGCTCTTGCTTTCTTTGGTATCATTAAAAGCATATAAAATCAATTAACTATATAGATTCAGTTGAAGTCCCTTTCCATAGCAAAATACATCAAGTTTAGACTCACATAGTTAGTTAGTTCTAAATTTGAACACTACCGATGTTACCAGTATTGTTAAAAATTGATACACTTACTGATGCGGAACGTGCTTGCTGTGTTTTGGTTTCACGATTTGCAGTCAGCAACTGCAGATCAACGTAACTTTTGTAGGGCGTACAGTACGGAGCCTCTTAGTAGGCATACAGTTTCCAGTTGGCACCAAACCTTCATTGAGACATGTTGTTCTGTTAAACTCCGTAAAATCACCAGGATGTCCACACATCCCTGAAGCTGCTGTGGAACAACTCGGAGAAAGCTTTGCTCGTAGTCCAGAGAAAATCAACTCTACTTGCTTCACTTTAGACTGGCATTCCACAAAGGACTACTTGCCATGTATTACGTAAACGGTTGTACTTGAAACCATACAAACTAACCATAGTTCAACACATTACAGATGACGACAAAGTTGCTCGGCTGCAGTTTTGCGTGGAAGTAATGAATAGAATTGCAGACAACCATGCATTTTTAGTGATGAGTCAACGTTTCATATCAATAGCAAGGTAAACACCCATAACTGCCGATTATGGGGTAGGAAAACCCCCCTCATAAAACTTAATAGCATATTCATGATAGCCCTAAGGTAATATTTTTTATGCCCTAAGCAAATAAAGACTGAACGGCCTGTTTTTCTTACGTAAATGGTATCGTTTATCAGAACATGCTTAAAAACTTCTAATTCCTCAGTTAGATTATGACTACGATTTCTGAACAAGATGGACGCCATTACTATCAGCAAGACGGGGAACCAGAGAATTTCTTGATACTTGATTCGCAGATTGGTAGATTACTCACTCTCCAGATTTGACCCTGTTTGTTTTTTTGTTGTGGGGTTTTATGTACCACCTTTGCCCGGTGATCTTGTTCAGCTAAGATTTCGAATTAACGCTGCTTCTGCAGAGGTAACGTCCAACTTGCTGTGTATAGTCTGGAATGAAATCGACTTGAGGTGGGATGTTTGTCACATTACAAATGGAAGCCACACTGAACCAAAGTGAATGGTGGGTGGCAAATTTGATGTGTTTTTCTATAAATGAGACCTTAACCGAATCTTTAAGTTATCTCAATAATTTTTTATATACTTTTAAATATGTGAAGTCCTCTTTGAATCACCTGGCACATATAAAAGTACAAGATTTAAAGAATATACTCTTTTCTGGGTAACTCAAAATAAATTCTGAATACAGTTGAACGTCTATATAAAAAACCTCAATTTTACAAAAAATTTTACTGCACCGTGACATTTTAAAAAAAACTATGTATAAATTTACCTCTGTAAACGTTTTCATACCTCTATATAACGAAATGATTACATATTGCATATTAACATAATGCAGTGTGTAGTAATGTTTAGTTTAATTGTATGTAACACAGTAATTTTTAGATGTTTTTAAAAATAATGACATTAAATTAATATTTTGGACATCTCTGTGAGTAAGATAGTTATTCTTTTGATTTCCGTACCTAAATTGTACCTGTATACAAATACAAAGTATCCTTGAGAACAGTCAAGAATAACAGGGTATTTTTATTGAACTGGTAAAGCGAAAATTCCCAAGATTCTCTTATAACCCACTAACAATAAAATTCTATTAAGGGATTTAAACACTTGTTCTGCAGTTACTGCCTGTATATTAAAGTAGCCGAATTTCCTGAAATCCATTAATAACGCAGTTTACACACTGTGTATGTAAACATTTATTCATTTCTCTAAACGCGACATCTACAGTATGTAGACAAAAATAGAATTCTTAGAAAACATTTAGCTAATGAACCTTGAAATAACGAAAATCTAGCGAATTTTTCCGGGATTCTCGATTTCATTATATAGAGGTTCGACAGTGTATTTACGTTCATGAGGCCCTGATTGAATGAAAAGGTATCTAAAAACTTGACTTTCTGCATTTCCAAGTTCCTTTAATGTATTGAAATTGAATGGCCTCCAGAAATTCTAATATCCTATTAGAAAAATAGTTACTGAAAAAAAAATGTGGGTTTATAAAATTTCAGGCCTATGTTTTGAATATTTACATTTGATTTAATATTGTTCATGTAAAACTAAAAAGTTGATCAATATAAAATATATAAATGTATGCCTAAATTCTTAATCATCTTAATAATAATATTGATATTTTATTACAATGCTGATGTTGAAGAATGTTATCATGTAACATTATTTCTACAATTATACAACTGTACGTATGTATGTGTAATTAGCTATAACATCATTTATACACATGTTTATGAGCATGCTACCAAAATACAAAATAAATAAACAAATTAAAACCTCCCTTTGCTTTGCAATGGACCTCAGCTACTCAAAAACCCAAAAGTACATGCCCTCAAAACAAACACACACACACACCCTTAAATACGCAACAAAATGCTCAGCATACACATATTTATTTACCTTATGTATTATTTCCCTAATTAAAGTTTTTCAATATGCCCATGCTGATCTACTGATCTAACAATTCCTATCAAAGCCCTTAAGTCACTAACATTTAATAATTCAATAATCTGCTGAATTCCTAATCTGGTGGCACCTAGTTTAGCCAATCTTACCTAACTACTGTAGTATTGGACATTTTCTATGAAATTTTAATCAGTTGATCAAGATCCTAATAGGGATAGTGCTCTTAACATATTCCCTCAATACCTGTTTGTTTCTTAGTGGTACACATATTTTACTATTTAAATAACTATTCCTTATATAATGGGATCAAATAGAGATGAACATAATATTGTTTCTTTTTTATTATGTCATAGTTATTTTATTTATCAATGTTTTTTTCTTTATTTCTTAATAATGCTTTTGCACTGTTAGTTGTTTATATTTATTCTTTTGTAATGCAGATATACAACTTTTAACATCTGTGTTTATTTGTTAAGATAATGTTTGCAAATACTACTATGCAAATACAATATTTATAATATACTGTTTCACAGTACTTTGTAATTTTAAATTATTTGCCACTAATAAAATTAAATGTCACTAGTAATGGATTTTAAAAATACTTAGTTGTAGGAAATTTAAAAAATTGCAATCTCCCCCATTTTTAAGTGCAAAAATTTTCTAATCTCAACAGGCTTTTAACCTGTTTTGATTTCAGCGAAGAACTGGTTCTTAGTTTTATCGGTAATCTTTTTTCAATCAGAAGAAGTTCTTTTGGTGGTGGATACCAAATTTCATTTATAAAAAAATCACTCTCTTTATTATTTGAAGATATTCTTTTTATTTTCTTTACTGTCATCATCGACTAATGTTGGACTGTCAGTGAAATAATACATATTCAGATGTCATTTTAACATTCAAACTGGCTAAATGGTCCTAATAATCAAATAGGTTGGAAAACTTAGGTAAAATATAACATGTATTTCCGCATTCCTAAATACCTTAGCCTGTACTTGGTAATCACCACTTAACATTGTTTCTTAATGACATGGAGTAGCTGTACCGAAGGTGCAACCATATCAGAGAGGTACTTGTTGAGAGCCAGACTCTGAAAGAGGACAGCAGCTCTCTCAGTAGTTGTTAAGGGCGTAGGTCAGGAGAACATAAACAGCCACATCAGCATCACTCAGTCTTCTGAGTTTTACGCAGCTAAAAGCAATGGAAAACTACAGCTGCTTTTTTTCCAAGAAAATGTAACTGTTTGCATTTTCACAACAAAGATGGATGTAGCTTCCTTGGTAAAATATTCTGAAGGTAAATTAGTCCTTCGTTCTGATCTTCGGGTGAGGACTACTAAGGTAGGGGTCACGAAAAAATTAAAAAATAACATTGTACAAGTCAGAGTATGGATTGTTAGAAGTCTAAAAAAGGTTGGTAGGTTAAACAATTTAAAGAGGGAAATGAATAGATTAAATGTAGATGTAGTAGGAATTAGCGAGGTTCGGTGGAAAGAGGAAAACAACTTTTGGTCAGGTGATTTTAGAATAATTAGCACAGCTTCAAATAAAGGGCAGGCAGGAGTAGGTTTTCTAATGAACAAGAAGATAGGGAAGAGAGTGGGTATTTCAAAATGCATAGCGACAGAATCATTGTAATAAGGATAAAATCAAATCCTAAGCCCACAATGATTGTTAACATTTATGTGCCTACAATTGCTCATGATGATGATAAGGTAAAGTGTGTATATGAAGAAATTGACAAAACAATTAAACACATAAAAGGGGATGAAAATTTAATAGTAGTTTGAGATTGAAATGCAAGCATTGCAAAAAGGCAAGAAAGGAAATATTGTGGATGAATATGGGCTGGTCAAAAGGAATGAAAGAGGGAACAGACTTGTAGAGTTTTGCATGAAGTATAATTTAGTAATTGCCAACACCCAGTTTAAAAATCATAATAGAAGAATATTTACATGGAAAAAGCCAGGTGATACTACAAGGTATCAAATAGATTATATCATGGTAAAGCAAAAATTTAGAAATCAACTTGTCGACTGCAAAGCTTACCCTGGAGCAAACACTGATAGTGACCATAATTTAGTGATAATGAAATGTAGAATGGGGTTTAAAAACCTGAAGAAAAGGTGTCAGATGAATCTACGGAATTTAGAGAAGCTTGAGGAAGAGGAGGTAAAGAAGATTTTTGAGGAGGACATCGCAAGAGGTCTGGGTAAAAATGATAAGGTAGAAAATGTAGAAAGAGAATGGGAAAATGTTAAAAAGGAAATTCTTAAATTAGTAGAAGCAAACAGGCAGAACAAGGAGAACTGGTAGAACACCTTGGATATCAGAGAATATATTGCATCTGATAGATGAACGTAGAAAATATAACAATGCTAGTGAAGAAGAAACTAAAAGGAACTATTGTCAATTAAGAAATACTATAAGCGGGAAGTGGAAACTAGCAAAAGAAGAATGGATTAAAGAAAAGTGTTCAGAAGCGGAAAGAGAAATGATCATTGGTAAAATAGACGGAGCATACAGGAAAATGTTTTGGTATATAAATTAAAATCTAATAATGTGTTAAACAAAGATGGTACACTGATTTATAATAGGAAAAGAAAGGTCAGTAGATGGATGCAATGTATTGAAGAGTTACACGGAGGAAATGAATTAGAAAATGGTGTTGAAGAGGAAGTCAAACAGGATGAAAGGGAAGAAACAATACTGAAATCTGAATATAAGAGAGCATTAAAAGATTTGATTGGCAGAATGGATCCTGGAATAGACGGAATACGTACAGAATTACTCTGCAGTGCAGATGAGGAAGCGAATATTACACACCAAACTGGTGTGTGATATTTACGAAAAAGGGAAAGTTTCATCAGACTTCAAAAAGAGTGCTATAGTCATAATACTAAAGAAAGCAGGAGCAGATAAATGTGAAGAATACGGAACAATTAGTTTAACTAGTCATACGCAAAAAATCTTAACTAAAATTCTGTGTAGTAGAATTGAGAGGAAAGTGAAAGAAGTGTTAGGAGAAGACCAATTCGGTTTCAGGAAAAGTGTAGGGGACAAGGGAAGCAATTTTAAGATTAATAGTAGAAGGAAGATTAAAGAAAAACAAACCAATATACTTAGCATTTATAGACTTCTATTTCAAGTACAGAAATAGAAGAACAATTGCTAACATTACAGGAACCAAACAGCAACAGTAATAATTGAAGAACTTAAGAAAGAAACCGTAATAAAAAATGGAGTCTGACAAGGATGTTCTCTATTCCTGTAACTTTTTAATCTTTACATAGAACTAGCAGTTAATTATGTTAAAGAACAATTTAGATCCGGAATAATAGTACAAGATGAAAAGATAAAGATGCTACGATTTTCTGATGATATAGTAACTCTAGTTGAGAGTAAAAAAGATTTAGAAGAAAAAATGAAAGGCATGGATGAAGTCCTACGCAAGAACTACTGCATGAAAATAAACAAGAACAAAACGAAATTAATGAAATGTGGTAGAAATAATGTAGATGGACCACTGAATATAAAAATAGGAAGAGAAAAGATTACAGAGGTAGAAGAATTTTGTTATTTGGGAAGTACAATACTAAAGATGGACGAAGCAGGAGCAATATAAAATGCTGAATA
The DNA here is from genome assembly GCF_047948215.1 of Lycorma delicatula. Taxonomy (NCBI): domain Eukaryota; kingdom Metazoa; phylum Arthropoda; class Insecta; order Hemiptera; family Fulgoridae; genus Lycorma; species Lycorma delicatula. Next base: position 111,482,118 of record NC_134456.1, on the reverse strand, counting down.
GCACCGGCGAAACAAGCCTTCATTCAGAAATATAATTTGTTTACATCAAAAATTAATTTAAATGTTAGGAAAACGTTTTTGAAAGTACATGTTTGGAGCCTAGCTTTATATGGAAGTGAAACTTGAGTGATCCAAGTACCTGAAAAGAAAAGATGAAAATCTTTTGAAATGTGGTGCTGTAGGAGAATGTTAAAAATCAGATGGGTGGATTAAGTAACAAATGAAGAGGTGTTGCGGGAAATCGATGAAGAAAGAAGCATTTGGAAAAAAATATATAGTTAAAAGAAGAGACAGACTTACAGACCACATACATATTAAGGCATCCTGAAATAGTCGCTTTAATATTAGAGAGTCAGTTAGAAGGAAAAATTGTACAGGCAGGCAACGTTTGGAATATGTAAAACAAATTGTTAGGGATGTAGGATGTAGCGGGTATACCGAAATGAAACGACTAGCACTAGATAGGGAATCTTGGAGAGCTGCATCAAACCAGTCAAATGACCAAACACAAAAAAAATATGCTTTTAAAGTTGTGAAATCCCCTTTTGAATCACCCGGTACATTAAAAATGTACTATAATGCCATAGTATCCATCTGATAAAATTCAGATGGTGGATAAAGTGACAAATGAAGAGGTGTTGTGGCAAATTGATGAAGAAAGAAGCATTTGGAAAAATATAGTTAAAAGAAGAGACAGACTTATAGGCCACATATTAAGGCGTATTGGAATAGTTGCTTTAATATTAGATGGAATATTATATTAGATGGAAAAGATTGTGCAGGCAGACATTTGGAATATGTAAAAGAGATTGTTAGGGATCTAGAATGTAGGGGTATACTGAGAAAGGACTGGTACTAGATAGGGAATCTTAGAGAGCTGCATCAAACCAGTCAAATGACTGAAGACAAAAAAAGTTTATTTTCAGATTAAATAGTAAACTGCTATTATTCTTCTTCTACCATGAATTTAATGATTAAAAGTAAAGAAAAAATTAAAAACCTCCTGTACAAATGTAGTAAATGATATACAATGCATGATATGGAAGAAGAAACAGTGTTCATTAAAAACAAGAAATCAAATGATAATGTCCTTATTACATTGCAGCAAGTTTAGTTTCATTACATTAAAGCTACTGGTGAATCCATCAGTGCAGTAACATGCATAAAGTAGGAGACTGAAGGCATATTTTCAGATAAGAGGAGCCAACAATGAAATTTCATTAATACAGATAAAGGTTGTAAGAGAGTGAAACCTGTAACAACTCTTGACAATTTTGATTCATCAGCTGCTAAGAGAATCGTATACAATTTTTACTTGACTGAGAAAACGATACTAACTGAGAAAGAAATAACAAAATAAACTTGATCTCAATTTGCAAGGGGGAAAAGAAAAATTTTTTTAAATTATATATCTTAAACAATTTAGAACTTAAGTGGGTTATGACAAGCAATAACAGGAAACTGTTGCAAGAAAATTTTTATTGTGTTGAAAACAATTTTTTTACTTAAAAGCCTTCAAAAAATTTTGAGAGGAATGAAATTTACATGAATGAAAATTGTGGTTAATGTCAGTCAAAAAATTGTTGAGGAATAGAAACAATAAGGAGGGAATTTATCCACCAGTTTCCAAAAGTGGTGAAGTTATTACAATTGATACAGAAAAAAAAAATTGTTTCCTAATGTTAAAAGACTATCAAAAAATTAGAAATATTTCCTTTGAAAAATCAGTAATCAAGGCAAAGTTACTTCAGTTGGTACAGGCATCGAATCCAGATTGAGCTCATGTGAGGAAGAGTAAAATGCTCCATAGGAAATTGAAACATCATATCAAAGGTATAATCTCATTGAAGAAAAGGTTGCTTCTATAGATCTTAATATGTGGTTAAAGGTTGCCATCATGTTATTGAAATAGGAGGCATTTTCTGGATTAAAAAATGTGCCATGGTTGTTGAAGTTGACCAACGTTTTATTAATCTGAGCGCTGAAAGTAGTGATGAAGCAATAAGCAATACTGAAGTTGAAGTTCCATTGGCCAGACTCAAAATTTGAAGAAATGTATTCTTGAAATTGAATAGAATATATAAAAATCTGTTGTGATACATAATTAACACCTATAATGGGTGCAGCATAAATCCAATATTTCACTTTTATTTATTGGATTAAATCTAAATCCAAATTTTAATATTTAAGTTAATTATTTAAATTGATAATATTTCATTAAAATAGTTTATTAAATTTTAATTAATTTTAAAATAAAATTTAAAAAATGTAATCTTTTCATTAATTAAATTAACCATTTGTTCATTCAGCTAATAACATCAACATATTTATAATCGTGATATCTCAAAAGTAAAGATCGCTGGGAAATTACTCTCCTTAAGGTTGGCGAACCTGAGTCGTTCATGGCCACGCTAATAATGTACACAGTGCATTATTGTCTGTAACTTGTCACGTTGTTATTACGTGCTAGTTATTACGTTTAAAATGAATAGAAAAATCGATGTTGCCGCCGACTGTGAAATACGTGGAATCATACATTTTTTAACCAACAAAATGTTAAGTGGGCTGAAATTCATTGGCAGCTGTTTGCTGTGTAAGCCACCGGGCTGGTCTAGTGGTGAACGCGTCTTCCCAAATCAGCTGATTTGGAAGTCGGTAGTTCCAGCGTTCAAGCCCTTGTAAAGCCAGCTATTTTTACACGGATTTGAATACTAGATCGTGGATACCGGTGTTCTTTAGTGGTTGGGTTTCAATTAACCACACATCTCAGGTATGGTCGAACTGAGAATGTGCAAGACTACACTTCATTCACATTCATACATATCATTCTCATTCATCCTCTGAAGTATTATCTAAACGGTAGTTACCGGAGGCTAAACAGGAAAAAGAAAGAAAGAAGTTTGCTGTATACGGTGATAATGTAATGAATGAAATAAACGTCCGAAAATGGTGTGAAAGGTTTAGAAATAACAGAATAATGTGCATGATGAGAAGAACGTTCGAGGAGGCCTTCGATAATCACTTGTTGAAACGCATCGATGATGAAATCAGAAAAGATCGTCGCTCAACGGTTTCCAATCTGGCCCTTCTTTTTCCTAATGTTTCAACACCTGTTATTGATCGTATTGTTCATGACCATTTAGGCTTCAGAAAGGTTTGTGCTTGTTGGCGTCGCTCGTCTTAACGGAACGTCACAAAAAAAATACGAATGGGATCCACTTTTGGAATAATTGATGCGCTACACAGAAAAAGGTGATGAGTTCCTTAATTCAATTGTTACCGGCGATGAAATATAAATTTCATAATACATGCCAGAGAGAAAACGGCAGTCAAGTGAATGGGGTCATCCTCAATCAGCAACCAGACCAACAAAGGTCAAGCCGCAGCCATTTGGACACAAACCGATGGCCACAGTCTTGGGATCGGTTTGGCATACTGCTGATTGATCTCATGACACGTGGAACGACTAAAAATGCAGAAGCCTACTGCGAAACTTTACTTGGTGCGCCATTCAAAATCGGCGGTGCGGCTGACCGACGGCGTCGTCCTGCTTTACGATAATGCATGTTCACATGTTGCGAGTCCGACACGTGATTGACTGAGAACATTTGGATGGGAAATTTACGATCACCCACCATGTAGTCCGGACTTTGCTCCTTCTGATTACCATTGGTTTGGGAAATTGAAAGAATTTTTGAGTGGTAAGCAATTCGCGAGTAACGATGAACTTAAAAATGCTGTTAATCAGTGGCTAAATAGACTGGCGGCAGAAGAATACGACGAGTGTAGCAAATTGCAATTGTTAAAACACAGTAGGATTTAAAAGAATTTTTAATAAATAAGAACAATCCAGTTATGTTTTGATGTGATTGGGCACTTTGATTCTATTGCTAGTTAATGAATTTGGCAAAGTAAACAGTATTTAAACAAATCAAAAAAATGTTCTTTATTAAATATTTAGAACACAAATTTTGTTAAGAATATGTTATTATATAAAAAAGAAGAATTATGGTAATCTAATTAATATATTAGTTTGCATGAATTGTATAAAAATCTTCTGGTCTCTGGATTGGTGTCGAGTAATTTTTTTTAACTCTGGAAAAAACAAAAGCTTTTCTTTTCAGTAAAATTACAAGTTATTTGTTAAAAATTAAATGGCCCTGTTGTTATGACATTATGATGCATTTTATTTGTACAGGAGTATTATGTCACGTATTTCTCATACTCTTCCACAAACTGCACCCTAATGAATGAATGAATGAATTTCTCCACAGTAGATGAACACAACAAATCATTTAACACTGATTTCTCCATATCTGAAATAGATTACAAACATTCTTATAAAGTTGTATGTTTGTTTGAACTAACAAACAATTCCACAACATAACCTAATCACTCTACACAGTTTTCATATATTGACACTTTTGTTTTTAACCTCCTGGACTACCATTAGTTATTGCAATATTGACACCTTTAACTCAATATATTAAAACATCTGGTCTACCGTACCTTACTGACTACCATATTGACAGATAAAATACAAAATCATAAGCACTGTATCTTTTTTATTAATTAAAATCTCCGTTTATCTCGTGTAACGTAATATTTGCTTTTAAATGTGACAGAAATATTTATTATTAAACTTTATTTATTTTTTTGTAATATTAATAACTGATTATCACAAAAAGTCCTGTTTAATTATTATTTATTACAATTAAGATCTCAACACGCTTTTGAACAATATGAGATTTATAAACATACAGAATTTCACAAAAACATTATATTAAACTGTAAAATATAACATAGATTGAATTTATTCTTCAATTGCACAATTAAGAGGTTTTCTGATTTTTTTTAAGATGGGCACCATTAACAGTGAATGCTCAACTGACAAACGAGTCAATAATTACTTTTAAAGACCTTTAGAAAAAAAATTCTATAAATTTGAAAATAATCATTTTGTATTGAAAAGTTTTAGCGATACCTCATTTTGTGATATTATTCAATAAATGTGTAAGTAGTTTCATTAATCAATATCTTTAAATAGTAAGTAGAGATTTTTGGTCTGGTTGTATAAATTTTTTTATACTTTTTGACATTAACTTTTCAGTTAAATTTATTAAAAAAATAATATTTATTATTTTTTGTATACTTATTTTACTACAAAAATAGCATAGTTATTTCTGGTAATGTATTACTTTATAATTTAGGGATGCGGGTGTAACTGTAGAAATTGTACAGACCCAGTTGGTGGTAGTTTACATCTGCATGTTGAAATAGAGAATCTGAAGCAAAGATTATTGGAAAGAGAGAATCATATTGTTAAAATGGAGACAAATTTTCTGAGAGAAGCTGAAAAATTTCCTAATGGTGAAATGGCTGCGTTAACTGATGAACTTCTTACATGGCAAGATAAGTATTCAAGGTATGTTTGTAGTGAATTATTTTCATCTATTATAAAGTTATGTATGTCAACATCATCAATGTGGAACAGTTGAAGTAAACAGTTTCACCTCAGTAATCACTGTTTGTATACAGGATGTATGTGTATCAGAGTATGTATTAAATTTAAATTGCATGTATGCAATTTCACACAACTTCAGTATACAGTGTAATTTAATTTTAATAAAATTTCAAAGAGATTTTATTTTACATCTTGTCTTTCTCCATGTAAGTTGGAGATTTTTCCAGTAATTGACGTTCAGCTTACTGCAAAAGGTATTCATAATCCTATAAAATTGGCTGCAATTTTAATTAAATCAATATACTCATACATACTGAATTAAATTTTAAAACAAGAAAATACTAAAAAACAGTTTGCAAAAAAATGTTAGTGTATAATCACCTACGTAAGAGATTTTAATTAAAATCTAAGCAGGTTATTAAATAGAATTGTTTATTTTAATGGTAATGATCATTTTCTCATTACATAATTTATTTCAGTGATTGTTTAGCATATTTCTTTCTTTGTATATGTATTGAAAGTATAAATATTTATTACAGTTACCTGGTGTTCCTGATCTTATTATCTGAAAGGTAACTCTTAGTAAAAAAAAAAAAAATAATAATTTTATTTGCTTTTATTTCACTTAAACAAACATGGGTCCAAAAATGCTCCATTAGCGAGTTACAGCTAGCGAAAGATTTTCCCCTGATTCCTGGGCAGAGAGTGAAATAAAGCCATACTGAAATTCTAGGAACCCAAATTAAGGGGTAAACTTTATGGTTTCTTATGATTTTTGACCTGACAAATAAAACTGGATCCAGAACTGTATATCTTCATTAGTTTTCTTAATAAAATAAAATTTGTTAAACTGGTATCTGTTTTTTATTGGGTTATTTTACAACAATTTCTCAGAATTAAAAATTATGTTAAAGTTAGTTTTTGAATTACTAACATAAAAAAAATGTGTTTTTAGACCACAAATTTTTTTGTCTTATGTTGGATATTATGAAAACTACTGGAGATAGGTTCTGGAACCTGTTTTATTTAATTTTTCAGATCAAAAACCATAAATAAGTAAATAAACCATAAGTTTACACCTTAATTTGGGTTCCTAGAATTTCACTGTGGTTTTATTTCACTCTTTGCCTAGGAAATAGGGTGAAATCTCTGCCAGCGTTAACTCACTTACGGAGCATTTCCTTGTTTCGATGTACTTTTTTTCATTATTTTCACTAGTAGAATGAGCTCAGAATTTGCTTGTTACATTACATTAATTACTCCTGTATATATCTGATATTTAAAATGGATAAATTCTTATGGTAATCAACATAAAAAACATCTCATCACTTGTTTAATTAGAAAACAAAACCTTTCTATCAACTAATGATGCATTTTTAATTAATTAACAGCTGATGATGCCTATGAGGTAGTTGAAATTTGTATTCTTTTATATAAACAGTAGCATTTTTCATGTAAATTATTTTAGGTATTGTACTTCTTAATCATATATATTAACATTGATTAATATTTTTTTGTTATATTTTGATTGGTTTTTTTTAAACAAAGGATATTCTGATGACATCTAATAAAAAAATTTTAATATTGTTTCTTAAAACTGAACAAGGTAAGTTTCAATTAAAATATAATTCATGAAAAAAATTTAAAAAATCTATTTATATTAAAAAATATTATATTAAATATAAAATACCTAAATATAAAATTAGATACGCATGAAAAATATTGTATATTTTTGTAACTAATGTTAATACATAAATTTTGAAAGACTATCCTTAAGTTTACATAAAGTAAGTGAAAAAAATATGTACACCACACTCAAGATGATCATGGATAAAATGGTAATCTAAATCTCTTAGAGCATGATTGTTCTATAATAGTTGGAATATGTCATTCCAGATGTTAATATCAGGGAGTAGGTTGAAATTGAAGGGCATGAAGTAAGAATTAGATTCTTATTGTTAACCCTTTGTGATAAAATGATATATTTAAAATTAGTCAACTGGGGGTTAGGGGTGGCCAGTAGTACTGGCCACAGCCATTTTACCTGTCAAGTCAGAATTGTTTGCACAGTCACATTCCTCACAGCTCTGATGGTCAGCAGTAGTGACCAGATTAAAATCCCCAAACACCCAGATGGCCACTCAAAATATATTGCTATAGAAACAGTGTATTTCTTTTGTGTTCTGTTATTAGTGCTGTAACCTATTGGACAGCCTTTTAACAAGTTGTGTATTAAGTTTCCCAGCACAGTCTTATTAAAAGACTGCACTGTTTGCAGTGACAGAAGACCCGGAGGAGAAAGTAAACAAAGCAAAAGTTTTTGCAAGACCTGTCAGAAACACCCTGGACTACATATGGGCGAAGCATTCTGAAAAATAAGCCACAATCTATCTAGCAAGTTAAACAAATGTGTTGGACAATTTTCTTGTACTACAAAGTTTGGTTGTAAATATTATTTTGTTATGTTATATTCCGTAAAGTAAAAAGTAATCAAAACTATGTTAAGCTATTCTTTGTGTGTCAATAAATAAAAAAATTATACAAAATATTGGCGTTGTTTTTTTTTTTTTAAATTAAATGCCCTATGTAAATATTTAGAAATAAATGAAAATCAATTCTGAGCTGGTGTGACAGCAGTCAAAATGGCCATTTGAGCTGTGAGCACTGCTAGTGCCGTAAATATTCCAAACTGACTGAGAGCGGGCTGTAGCCAGCTACTCTGGCCGTCCAACCACAAAGAGTTAATATCACATTTAATAAGTGGCTGGTTCATGTAGATCACTAAATTTATTCAACTTCCGGTTCATTTTCACTAAATGTTTTTAGCATATTATTTAATTACCATAGTAGTCAATGCCATTTTAAGCATTCATTATAATATTTAAATATGAGATATTTGTTAAACCGTATCAAATATTAAAGAAGTAATTCATATATTTATTTACCTCTTCTAATATAGTTAACAATCTAGTTATAAATGGGATTGCCAAACTTATGAAATTTTCACCTAACAAACCAAGCTAATCTCCATCTAATACTAATATTAAAATTCATCGACCATAATTCAGCACATCAATTAATGTATTTCTTCTGGTCACAGAGTCTGCTACATGAGATGCTATGAGATCTCAGGTTTCTTTCAAACATTGCTGTATAGCATTTAAGATCCTGTTTTCTAAAATTTTGCAAATAATAATAAAGCAGAATTTACTGCTTAACTCAAATCACTTATTTATTTTCATTTACTTTTATTTTAGGTTGTATGAAGCTCATAAAAGAGTTCAGAAAGTTAATCAAAATTTAGAAGATAAACTTTTAAGGATAGTCGATAAATGTGAAACTGAAAAAAATATTTTGACAGCTGAAGTGGCTGCCTTAACAAGAAGACTTGTTGATGAAAAATTTAATGTAGCTAAATTGCAGGAGGAAAATGTAAGTATTTGTTATGTATTATTTTTTATGTATGTAAGTATGTTATGATACATGCATGTATTTGTATATACCTGTATATCTGTAATTTTGGTATTATTGTTTCAGTTATTAGAAGTATTAAGTATAAATTGTCAATAAATTTCAAGTAGTATAAATTTGAATGTGCAACCAATTCCTGATAATTTTCAAGTGGATAATTCACTTTGAGCTTGCATGTCATTTATGTGATCTGGTAATTTTGGTGGTTGAGGGGCCACCATCTATGAACCTATGACCCTTTCCTACCCAGTGGCTATACATACAATATGTTAAGGTGGGATTCCTGATCTTTCCAAAAATACAAATGCAAAGGTGAAGAAAATGTTTTCCCAATAAGTTAAACTTAGGCAGTTATTAAAATATTTTGAAGTTTTTAGAAGAGAACTTTGCGTTCTTTAATTTAGGCATGTCGTGGAAGAATTTTGATTACAATTTTGTAGGAAAATTGATTGTGTTATTCATAATGATATACCAATAGGAAAGAGAACTAGATAGCACAAAAATTATGTTATGACTAAATTTAACATTACTATAAACATTTTTGTCATATAAGAAGGTTGCAGTCAATATTTGTTCATTTACTGAATTTGTCATTAACTTTAAGAAAAAAAAAATTATTAATCTTTTAGGCATAATTTGATTTTTAGTAGAAGTTTTACCAAGATTATTATTGTTATTATATTTATGTGTAGATTATTCTTCCTTAAAAAAGAAAAATATTTTAAGTAACATTTTCCCTCTCCAATCATTTGTTAGTCTGATGCCTTGCTCTATCCCCTGACATTCCATGTTAAAAGATACAATTATATGCTTCTTGTTGTGATTGTTTCTCATCTATAATGAGTTTAAAACAGTTATTTGCTAATTATTTGAAACAACTATTAGTAAAAATTGAAAGCCTAATGAGCAAGCACTTTTTATTTGAAGGATTTCAAATGTAGGATCATCTTTAACTTCATGCTTACTAAATCATCTATTTCTTCATATGCATTTCTATTTCCTGATTTGCAGAAGAGGTTGTAATTAAACATGCGTTATTATTATTATTGTTATCATTGGTTTGTGCTTTGAATCTATCCCGATAAAATAATTCTTTTAGTACTGTGCTTGTTGTGCCTTTCTGTTGTCCTATTTTCTTGTTCATTATAATTGCTACTCTTACTACAATCAATTAAGTTATTAATTATTCTATAACACCATTAAAAATCTCCACTTTATCTCACTTTTCCTTACAACGTATACCTTAATGTTTCTCATTCTAAATTGTCTAGCTCATTTATTTAAGCTTTTGACATTATTTCCCTCAGACTCAAAAATTGTCATATTATGTGATTGTTTCATTTTATTTTTTTGGCTTCCTCTTGAGTAGTCTTCACAGGTGGGAAACTATTTAACCTTTAGAATATTTTACCGAAAGAATACCATTATATTGTTGTTGGAAAGAAAGACAAATGAGGAATACATTTCTTTACAAAAAAATTCTAGCTATAGTTTTACATTGCTCACAGTTGTGCAGTACTTAATTGTCATTGCTGGTAAACTTTGAGCTTTTGTTGTTCAGGTTGAATTGACCATCAGATAGTTTGTATTCTCATTTTCCGGAAGGATTGATGCCCCTTTTCAGGAATCGTTCCTATGTCTGGTCTCTCCATAGATAACCACCTGTAATTTTAGCATCTTTGGGTGCTACTCAAATATTTGAAAGCTACTTTCACCAACTTCAAGGTCCCATGGTTACATACTGCCTTACCATGAATCATCCTTTGTGTTGGATAGTTTGTCTCATTTTACAGTCTTTGGGAGAAGATCACCTTTCTCACTGTCTATTGCATTACCTATTCTTCATCCAATCTTCCTTTGTTTGTGTTCTGTGCTGTTTGGCTAGCCACATAAAATGGATTTGCACTGAGCATTTAGGTGCATGTTTGAAATACTGTTTTCTTAGTTTTTGTGTATATGTTTTGAGATGGCTGTGCTTAAGAACCTCCCAAAAACTCTATCCTATTTGGTGGCCAAGATGCTAATTGCATAAAACCTGACTTAATACTTTCCTAGTATCATAATTTAGAGCTATGCTGCAAGAAGGAATGTATGGTAAAGTCAAAAATGGGGTACAGGTTTTCATGACACAGGGGACTCCATAAAACAAAAAAAAAGTGGGAAGTAGTGTTCTTGTATGTGCATATGTTGGCATGTTTGAAGCTTTATAACTTCTGACTAAACATAGTTCGATTAAATTTGGCTCAGAGACCTTGTAAAAAGCCAAAATTTCATGGTAAGCATATATTTGGGTATATCACAAAAAAAGCTGACAACTAAGTTGTTATACTTTCCTGGCATTGATTGTTTATTCTTATACAGTGGAAAAGTAATTATAAATGGAACAGTTTTAGAGTCAAAAAATCAATATTTTTAAAATTTGATCAGCTATCCCATCCCAATATTGTGCCCACTTCCACTACTAGTATGCTTAGGAAGACATAAAATATATTTGGTTAAAAATATGCAATAAATAAAAAGATAACGTTTTTTTTATTTTTGGGAAGGAGAAGAATATGGGGCAAATTTTTTTCAAATGGTAAGATAAGTATGTACTCATGTACTGAGGTTAAGATGGGGTTATTTGAAACATTTTTAGAAAATTAACCCCAAAGAAAATATCTATCCCAACCCTTGGAGATACTGACTCAAGCTGGCTTTACTAGGACTTGAACGGTGGAACTCTTGACTTCCAAATCAGCTGATTTGGGAAGACGCATTCACCACTAGACCAACCCGGTGGGTGATATGCATAAGCTATCCACACATTGGGTGCCATGGTTGCTCACTTTGGACAAAAAACGCATTCAAATGAACATTTCCAAGACCCGACTGTAGCAGTTTAAGCAAAAAGAGTTAGATTTTTTGCGTCGTTTCATAACTCTAGATGAAATGTGGATCCACCATTACACTCCTGAAACAAAACTGTGGACTGCAAAGGGTGAACCTGGTGCAAAAAAGGTGAAAACGGTTCCATTGGCTGAGAAGTTGATGGGAACTGTTTTTTGGGATAATAACAGAATTTTGTTTATAGATTATCTTCAAAAAGGTAAAACAATAAAGCACAGTATTATGCAACATTACTTGTCAAGCTGAAGGCAGAAATTGCAAAAAAATGACCACATTTGAAGAAGAAAGTGCTTTTCCATCAGGACAATGCATCTGTTCACACTTTGATGCTCACCATGGCTAAAATTCACGAATTACACTTTGAATTGGTTGACCACTCACCGCATTCACCAGATCTGGTCCCAAGTGACTTTTTCTTGTTTCCTAACTTTAAAGTTTTGCTTGGAGATAAGAGATTTTCATCGGACGAGGAGGTTATTGCAAATGTAAATTTTTTTGGAAAAAGATGCCAGATACAATTTGGAAGAGTTAAAGAGGTTACAGCATCACTGGAAAAAGTGTGTTTGTTGAAAAATAAAACTACAGTTAACAGAAAGAATATGTCTTTCTATGTTAGGCTCAAAACGTTTCAGATAACCCTCATACTTCTCAAAAGCAGAGGTAAATATGGAAATAATATATAAATAAATATCTGAATAAAAAAAATGAACAGACATAAATAAACAACTTAATAAAAACAGAGAGTTGCTGTTTTTTGTACGATTAAACCATTTTAATATGCATTGATGCATCTTGGATTTGTGTTGTTTGTTTGCTTATTGATCAATTAATGTTTGTAAAGTAAAATAATAATTTGTTCAAATTACATTTATTATGTTAATTAATTTTTTTTTCAGGAAAGGTACAGAAATGATGTAAACTTAGCTATTCAATTGTTGCAGTGCAAGCCATCAAATTTTGTTCCTCAGAAATATGATTCGGTAGTATTAATTATTTTTTTAATGTTTCTTTTTAACTATTTTAGTATTAAGTAACATTATGTCATACATAGTTATAAATGAAAATTATTTGATCGCTTAAAAATATTAAACTTTTATTTTGATATTACTGTATTAAGATATCAATATTTGTTTTTAAAAGAAGACTGCTTCATATAAGGAATATTTTTATTTATTTTTGTTCTACTGTATACTCCTAATTTATAACCCTTTGATTTCATTTCACTTAATCAGGCAACTATTTTTCCAAAGCAATATATTTCAACGTTAAAGAATGTTCTGTGTTACCAAAGAATATTTTTTATTGATTTAAAAAATGATTTGGATTATACCTCCTTAAAATACTGGATTAAGTGCACCGGAAAAGTGCAGAAATTTCAGTTACTAAACACACTGTTAATATATTAGCTAAAGTAATAAAGAAATGGAAAAACTCAGTTTTCACATTTCAACTAAAGAAGAAAAGGTATATTTGATTTCATTGCCACAAAAGATAACCCTGTTGTTATCTTTTGTATAAAGGGTCATTTGAAGTGACCCAAAGGGTGGTTGGTTGCTTGACCAATTCCAGAAAAACTGAAACTTACCCACTTGTTTTCTTCATGTTTCAGGACCTTAAAACTATTTATTTTTTTTTTTTTTTTTTTATTTAAGCAGTTTACCTGTGGCGGCCATTTTTGTTACAGTGCGCACACCTATTTTTGTGGGTTTATGGAAAAAATCATAACTAAAAAAACTATTGGTCCTGGAAGAATGAAACAAAAAGCAATTTAATCTTATTTTCTCAAGGTATAAGACTGGTCCAGTGGCTTATTTACCAATCTCTCCTTTCTATGAGAAAATTACTAATAAAGTTGAACATGAAAAATGGTGAAATTTCATTTTCGGTAATTTTTTCAAAAGGCGGGGTACTATTAATCTTAGCACTAAAATTGCTTCCCTTGTCCCTATACTTTTCCTGAAACTAAATTGGTTATCTAACACTTATTCCACTTGCCTCTCAATTCTTCTGTACCGAATTCTAGTTAAGATTTTTGATGCATGATTAGTTAAGCTAATTGTTTTGTATTCTTCACATTTATCTGCTCCTGCTTTCTTTGGTATCATGATTATGACACCTCTTGTTGAAGTCTGAAGGAACTTTCCCTTTTTCATAAGTATTACACACCAGTTTGTATAATCTATTTATCATTTCCTCACCTGCACTGTGCAATAATTCTGCAGGTATCCCATATATCCCAGGAGCCTTTCTGCCATACAAATCTTTTAATTCTCTATTAAATTCAGATCTCAGTATTGTATCTTCCTTTTCATCCTCTCTGACTTCCTCTATAACACCAGTTTCTAATTAATTTCCTCCTTATGACTCTTCAATATATTCCACCCACCTATCGACCTTTTCTTTCGTATTATAAATTGGTGGACCATCTTTATTAAACACATTATTAAATTTTAACTTATGTGCCACAAAATTCTCTGAAATTTTCCTGTATACTCCGTCTATTTTACCAATGATCATTTATTTATTTTTCTACTTCTGAACACTTATCTTTAATCCACTCTTTCACTAGTTTGCACTTCTTGTTTATAATATTTTTTATTTGTCAATAGTTCCTTTTACCTTATTCATCAGGAGCATTCTTATACTTTCTACATTCATCCATCAGTTGCAGTATATCCTCTGATACCCATGGTTTTTACCAGTTCTCTTTGTTCCACCAAGTTCACTTCTGCTGATTTAAGAATGTCCTTTTCAACATTCTCTTACTCTTCTTCTATGTTTTTTGCTTTATCTTTTTTACTCAAACCCCTTGCGATGTCTTAAAAAATCTTCCTTACCTCCTTTTCCTTAAGCTTCTTTAATTTCCACCGATTCATCTGACACCTTTTCTTCAGATTTTTAAACACCAATCTCCATTTCATTATCACTAAATTATGATTATTATCAATGTCTGTTCCTGGATATGCTTTGCAGTTAAGTCGATTTCTAAACCTTTGTTTAATCATGGTGTAATCTATCTGGTACATTGCAGTATCACCAGGCTTTTTCCATGAGTATATTTTTACATTATAATTTTTAAACTGGTGTTGCCAATTACTAAATTATACTTTGTGCAAAACTCTGTAAGTTGGTCCTCTCTGTCATTTCTTTTGCCCAGCTCATATTCACCCACAATATTTCCTTCCTTACTTTTTCTGATGCTTCCATTCCAATCTCAACTATTATTAAATTTTCATCCCCTTTTATGTGTTTAATTGCTTCGTCAATTTGTTTGTATACACACTCTACCTCATCATCATCATGGGCACTTGTAGGCATATAGACATTAACAATCATAGTCGGCTTAGGTTTTGATTTTATCCTTATTACAATGATTCTGTCGCTGTGTATATTGAAATACTCTATCTCTTCCCTATCTTCTTGTTCATTATGAAACCTACACCTGCCTGCCCTTTATTTGAAGCTGTGTTAATTATTCTAAAATCACCTGACTTTTTTCACTCTTCCCGCCAAAATTTGCTAATTCCTACTACATCTACATTTAGCGTCGACTGTAAATATGTATTGGCAAGTTTTATTGACAAATAGGCAGCTCTCCCTTCCATGTGTTGGTGTTCCGTCTTCTATGAGTTGGAATGCCACAATGTTCCCATAGCCCTACAGGTCGTAGTACGTGACTACTTGTCTGATCGCACGGCTTTGTTAAAGGATACACACCTAGTTTTGGAAAAGTCTTATCACCAGGGGAAACCTGCAGGGCTTTGTTCTCAGTCACGTGTTGTGGAACTTGGTATTCAATGGATTTTTGGGACTGACATTCCTGGAAAGGGTCACTGCCCAGGCTTTCGCTGATGACTGTCTCCTGTTAGTTCGTGGTAACACACGACCGCAGCTAGAAGACCAAGCACAGGCGGCTTTGTCAACCACAGAGGGCTGAATAGACATTCAAAATTTAAAGATTTCTGTGCCCAATTCGAAGTTTATGCTTCTCAATGGTGCAGACAAATTATCATACAGTTGTAACCCTCGTATTAAGTATAAAGATCGTGTAATCAACCGACTTCGAGTTCATAGTACCTAGGTGTTTTGTTTGATGATGAGAAGTTGCTGTTTAGCAACCACATTAGGCAAGTAGCAGTAGACGTCGTCTCTGTGATGCACAAGCTTAGGAGGATTGCTCGAAAGGACCGTGGGCTGTCAGGTCATCATTTGTACATAGTGTACTGAAGTGTCTTCAAAAATATGACCTCTTACACATCGTCAGTTTGGACGTATAGGTTGGAAAAAATCAAGCACTTATTAAAAATTTAAGGAGTACCCAGCGCAGAACCTTAATTTAATGCACTGGTGTTTTTAAAACAACCTCCTACAAGGCCCTCCCAATTGATTTAGTAGTGAAAGTTTGGGCAGCCATGTAGAGATTGCAAAGAGGCAGGGAGACCGAGGTATTTGCGATGCGGTTTCGAGACAGGCCTGTACCGGAGCAGAATGGGGATCTTATTGTACCGATTCTAAATTTTGAATAGTTGCCCATCTCCCACCTGCAGAGGAGGCTTTACAGCCTTGCGATGAAAGCATGGCAGCAAGAATGGCATGCCACGACTAAGGGAAGATCCTTGTATAGATCTATACAGGATCTAGGGGGGATGGTATGCCTCCCCTTTGTTTTTAAGGGCAATGGAAGCTCGAGTGCTGTCCAACCATGTAAATTTAAACCAGTATTTGTTTCAGTTCTGCCTGGCAGCTGATGAGCTGTGTGTCAGCAGGGAGGTCCAGTTTATCGTACACATGATGTTCGACTTCCCAACTCAGGGAAGAACTCAAGGGTCTAGAACTCAGGCCACCCTGGAACTTAGAGGTCAAGGGGAAAATTGGCGAGTCAATGTGGTGAGAGCCGCATTGTTGGACCGTGTGGGAATTCCTTAATGCAGTTGCTTTGTTCAACCGACATCAGTAGTTTACCTAAGGGAAAAGACTCCTACCGCACTGCTGTAGGAAGCTAACTAAGCAATATGACTGGCTACCAGCTAGAGTAAGGCTCCAAGTACTTTAATGGTGGACAGGTACTTCCTGACATTCAGCGGCCTTGGCGTGCAGCAAATTGCTGTCTTTGACTAGATAAATTTAATTATTGATAGTCATATATGTTTTAGTAGTTGATGGGGTGCACCTACCCATTTTAGTGATATATGACAAGTAGGCGGTGGGACACGCAAGCAAGTGGTGTATGGTACCACGCTTTTAGGTTAGCTCTAGGAGCTAGTTAGGACACTGGTCGCTAAACTGTCTCGAGCCTCAGTAGCCGTTTATGGCACAGACATTCAGTCTTATGCTTTAGGGCGACCAAATAGGGTAGTGGCAGGAGAAATGCCAAGCAAACCAATTACATCTACATTTTATCTATCCATTTCCCTCTTTAAATTTTCTAACCTACAACTTTTTTTAGACTTCTAACAACATTCCATGCTCTAACTCGTAGAATGTTATTTTTTCCCTTCCTTAGTAGTCCTCACTCGAAGATCCAAACAAGGGACTAGTTTACCTCTGGAATATTTTACCAAGGAAGGCAACCCCATCTTTGCTGTGAAAATGCAGTGAGTTACATTTTTCTTGCAAAAAAAGCAGCTGTAGTTTTCCATTGCTTTCAGTTGCGCAGTTCTCAGAAGACTGAGTAATGTTGATATGGCCATTAAATCCTCCTGACCTATGCCCTTAACAACTACTGAAAGAGCTGCTGCCCTCTTTCAGGAACCATTCCTTAGTCTGGCTCTCAACAGATACCTCTTCGATGTGGTTGCACCTTTGGTTCAGCTAATCTGTATCACTGAGCACTCAAGCTTCCTCACCATCAGCAAGGTCTCATGATTCGTAGAGGGAATAATAAATAACATAATATAATGATGAGATGCATTATCATTGTAAAAGCTTTCAATAGCATCATAAGATCCATACTATGGGAGATCATTAAGAAACGAGGTTTCGCTAAAAACTGTAGAGTTTATATGAGGATACGATAACTGTTTTACAATAAAGAGGAATTAATATTGCCTAAAATGACAAATAAAGGTATGCAACAGAGGGGTTGTTGTATTTCCCCAATTTTTTTTAACATTTACATTAATGTTGCCCTTCAGGAGTGGAAAAAACATTTCTGTTCCGGTATAAACTGTCTGATGTAATTTTAAATGTACTGCTTTATGTGGATTACAAAGTGATATTTCAGAATTCTGAAGAGGAACTTTCAAACAGCAGTATTTACACTCTCTAGGAGTGGAACTAGTAAGAAGCAAGATTATGGGAAAGTTTTCGAACAAGTATCAGATTTTATTTAGGCTGTGATATATCACGAAAGGGATACTGATATACAACAGAAAGTGAATAAGTTCAGTGCGATATGTGGTGCTAATCATAGTTATCTGAAGGTAAAACCAAGTAGATACAAGGATGGAGTTCTATAGAACTGTTATGATATAGCAATGACTTTAACAACTGTTGTTCTTCTGAACAAGTCTTCTTTTGATACAATATTAAGACTTGATGTTACATTCTGTAGAATGTGTTCAATGCCACAAAAAAAAATTTAGTTTTAATGGTAATGTATAATTTTGGAAAAGGAATTATGTGCAAGAAGATAAGCCAGCAGAATAAGGTGAGTGATTGAGTAAACCACTTTTGTATTCAGACGCAAACATTTTTGGACT
The DNA here is from genome assembly GCF_047948215.1 of Lycorma delicatula. Lineage (NCBI taxonomy): Eukaryota > Metazoa > Arthropoda > Insecta > Hemiptera > Fulgoridae > Lycorma > Lycorma delicatula. Next base: position 111,463,593 of record NC_134456.1, on the reverse strand, counting down.
TTTACATCTACTTTATAAGCCAATTCACTTTTATAAAAAAGAAACCACTTGCCTATTCCATGCGGTATAGATTCATGATGAATAATTCCTCTGCTTGTATAAAACAACTGTTAATTTCATCTTTGGTTTTTTTTTACATTTTGGCGACCCTAGTGACTTCCATTTAGGATATTAAAGTTTGGTTGTAGAATGTAGTGAATTATCCTCTACCACAACATTTTCAAAAATGTTTATTTTTATTAGCAGTTTGAAGATTATAGTTAATCTTCTCATCTTTTTTGCATTAATTGTAAAAATTATTGAATTTTTACATTATTTGTAACAGTACATTATATTGTGATAGTAAAAATTATTGAATTTTTACAATTGCACAATGATCTTAAATCTGTATCTTACTTTGGCAATGAACTCTGCATTATTAACAGAAATTTTACAGTCAATATCTATTAATAGTGAAGAAAAAAAGATTATTTTATTTTTTTTGTTTTTCAAGAGTATTGAACTTGTTTTACACTTTTGAACTGTGTAAACCACCTGAATATGTGTGCTTGAGATAACACATATCTCCTTGAACTTGGCTTAGCAGTGCACAATCTCAGATATACTTTACTAGAATTTAAACTAATTTTTTATTCAAGATTTTTTCCTCAGTGCATGTGTATCAAGTTTCCCGCAACCTATATAATACGGTGCCATTTTTCCCAACATGCTTTGCATTCACAATGCAATGTTGTCCAGGCAGATGAAATATAACTGTATAGTTTTCACTAGAAGGCATTTGTAGCTTGACTGATATAAAAGGTTTTCTCATTATTTACTTGTCAGACTGTGGATTTGTTATATGTATTTGTTATAAGGAAGTTTTAGAACAGTTCATATAATTGTGAAACTTATATTAATACTAATATTATTTTTTTATAGTTACCAAATGATCTCCAGCAAAAGGTTAGAAGTTATGTATCCAATAAAAGAAGAATATCAGTGAGTGATAATCAACAAAAACAACCAGAAATGAAAACTATAAAAGTGCCAATTCCTACATTCCCACCTACAGCTATGGTGTATTCAGTTAATAAACCAAGTGGTACGTACTAGCTTTTTTGTTTAATCATGACTAGATGTGTATTAGGTTGACAGATATTAAAATACTTGTCATACAGAAAATCCTCATATTCTGTGTGTTTTTGAATCATCCATAATTGAGTTATACATTCTACCAGACTTATTACCCTGGGATGTAATTTATCTCGTGCATACAGGTACAGGTATCAAACATCAGGATAGTTGACCTCTTTTATCAGCTGTTAAAATGCATAGGCAGTACTAGAAAAGTATGCTAATTCAGAAGTTACACAGTGATAGGTTCCTTTACCTCAGAATTTACCGTCTCAACTTAGATTTAAGCATTAACTAGATAAAAACATGTACTACACAGTTATAAATCTTTTCCATGTTATGACAATCGGTCATTCACAAGGTCAGATTGTTATCTAGAGGGAAATTGTTTTCATAGTAAAAAGAATTACAATTGTCAAGTGCAATCTGTGACAAAGTGGTAGTAGCGTTTCAGCTGTTCATCTGGAGGTTACAAGTTCAAATCCCAGGTAGGCATGGCATTTTCATATGCTACAACTTACATTTCCACATTCCCATCTGCAGACTTTGAACTTGTGGTGAATTAATTTGTCAATCCAGTTATGACATTTTTAAACTTAGTACTTTACCAAAGGAAATTTATTTTTCATTAGTATTTACTAGTAGGCCAATGCTTAGAATCAATCAATTAGTATATTAACAGTGTTCTGCCAGCTTAAAGGTAATAATATATTATTGTCGATTTCAGCAAAGGATGTAAGTTGCTAATTTTTCAATGTGTACCTTTATTCATTTGACTAGATACATTTTTTTTATTTTAAGATTTTGTAAAAAAATCCCTCTGTTGATATGCTTGTATATTTACAGTTTAAATGTTTATGTTATCCTATTTCTATAGTTACTGTCCTGAATAGTGCTGCAATTTTTTGTCTGCAGATTTCATTTACAAGTTTAAACAATATTAATACTACTTTTAGAAATAAATAACATGAAATTTGGAAGGCTGTTATGTCCAGGCCACTAACCTACTAGTGTTTGTACATATATTTTGTACTTAGTATGCCTTCTTATTTCATTAGAGCATCCATCCTTAATATTGGCGATGATAAAATACACAAAATTTATCAAAAGTAAAGAATTTGACTATAATGAAATGGATAATAGTCCATTTAATAGTAGATGAATATTGAAGGTGAAATCACAGATTCTGATAATTGAAATGCATATAATTACATCAATCTCTCTCTCTTTGGTATTCAATCCTATGATTGGTTGGCAGTAAGTCTCCAAAGTCCTCTATCCTTAGCCTTCCTTTTCAGCTCAACTTAGGTTTCACAATTCACATCCCTCATAATCTGCTCGATATACTCTAGCCTTCCTCTCCCCTAATGATTCTTCCCTTCAATCATTCCTTCAACAATAATTTGGAGCAGCCCATTGTATCGTAGTATGTGGCCAATTAGTGCATCTCTTCTCTTTATGAGAGCATTCATGAACTTTATTCATCTGGTTAAGTACTGCATTATTTGTACTCTGTCAATTCATCTGATCCAAGCATTCACCTGTAGCACCACATTTCAAAGGCCTCGAGCTTTCTTCTATCTGCACTTCCATTTATCCAACTTTTGCTATAGTACAGAACTACATTCCATAGTATGTTTTTAGAAGCTATTTCCTTATATCCAAATTTATATTGACAGTATAAAACAAGTGTTTCTTCCTGTTAAAGGCAATTCTTGTTTGTGCAATTCACATTTTTATTTCCTTGGAACTTCTCCCGTCTGGCATAATTGTACTGCCTAGGTATTTAAATTCATTAGTCTGTTGGAGAGTCTCACCATACAGTTTAATCTGTGCACTTCTATACACCCAACCACACACCATTGTTTTGGTCAATTATATCAATAACATCTTAAAACAATTGAAACATGAATATCATTTAGTGATAAATAATAAATTTTTAGCTATAATTTATATAAATAAATGCATCATCTTAGTTGACAAAATATTTTAATAATTTATGCCTTTATGAAAGTAAATAAATCAAACTTGATTACTAAAATACTATTTAAAACTGAAAATGTAATTTCAATCATTACAACGTCAATATTAGTACAGCACTAATATTACCCATTCACTGCTGTTACATATGAGTATCAGCTTCAGCCATATTCTTCAGAATGATAATTATTGTTTGTAAAAATATTCATCATTTACATACTTGCGTTCACATATAGCACATTTATTATTCAGTCAATCAATTATTTCACTTTAACACTACAAAAATATAAAAATAAAATTAATAAAAAATGAATTCAATATTTCTTTCACCTGACTAAATTTGTTTTCTAAATAAACAAAATAAATTGTGCCATCTTCAATCCACATTCATCTTTTTCCACACCAGTAACTCTTTCATAGTAAGCTGAAAGTTGGATCACTTTATTATGCCCATAATGTAATTTTTTTTTTAAGTGAATGATAAATAATTTAAGATATACTAATTGGTTATCATTCTGAAGAATGATGGTTAGAGCCAGTATTCATATGGAATATCAGAAAAAAAAGAAATTTTGCTGTACTATACTATTTCCATGATTTTATTTTTAAGTATCAGATATAAAATTCAGAACATCTTCACTCTTCTTTTATTTACAGATTTCCATTAATATAAACTTGTTTACTCCTATGCTGTAACTTAATGTTTAACATTCACAAATGAGAATGTTATTACTGTGTATACACCAGAAGTTATATATTCTTTCAGAAGTACTGCTTTAAATGCAAAATTATTTGATTTCAGAAGTCCAAGATGATATGAATGTTGATGTACACTGTACATGATGAAATCAACACTATGTATGTTACTGAATGAACTCACATCATCTGTGATTGTATGATTTATAAATGATTCATTCTGTTTTAGCCTTCTTCTATAGAAAAAGAATGGTGAATACCTCTGCTTAAATAAGAATGTGATTATTAAGACCATAACACAAATAAGAAGCACACAGAATTTTACTCCGGTGAAAAAAATATGCATCACTTTCACTTGTCAGTCTTTCTTTGGCAATGGTGATGATGACTTCCATTATCACTATTAACTTTTTTTTTGTTATATTTGTATATGTTGAATCACTAATTATTATGGTCTTAAAAAAGTTAGGATCACCATTGGTGTGCTCCAGCATATCCTGCACAACATCAAAACAAATTCTTTTCTGTTCAAACAAAAGCAGCTGTAGCACAAATTTCACAGTCACTCTGTCCAAATCCAGATTTTCTTCTAAAATCATATTGTACGGAATCATTGCTAATCCCAGTATCATTTGCAATTTCTTGGACAATCATGTGGTGATTTTTCCGTTATCAAATTGCGCACATTCGTAATGACATTTGCATTTCCACTTTTTGACAGCCTACCAGTACACTGATTACTCAATTTCAACTATTTTTAAAATGATTTCATCACTCTTTTTTGTACAAACCTATATCTTCATTCCCAAAACCTTCTTTAATGTTACAAATTGTTTCCTTAGGATATAGCTTTTGGTTGAACTTGATCCAGTAACATTGCTCAACACATTCCATTCATCATCATTAAGCACAAAATAAAATTGTGACAAGCACTTGTTATAATGACTCGCACAATGATTGCTGGACAACAGTTGATGCTGTCTAGGTTACAAAAAGCATGCATGCAAAAATTAGGTACTACTGCTGCTATGTGTACCGAGTTTTAGTGTAACAATTGTACTCTTTTCTAATAAACTGTGAAGGCCATTCCTACCTGTTTTGTTGAAAATTCTTTTTTTTGCAATACTTTTTCGCCCTTGTTAATTGAATTTATGAAACCGTGTATAAAATATTGTTTATTAATACATACTGTTCCGTGAAAAAATCTCTACCTACAAAGAGCTGAAAGGCTTTTTTTTTTAAATAGCATCATTTTTAAACCAACAGTCAGAAAAAAAAGCGCTTAAACAACAAATGAAATTTTTCTTAAATATATGTAAAACATTAATTTTTAGGTAATGTTTAAATGTAGGAATAGAATATTAAAATTTGTCGTATAAATAAAGAAGTTGAAATGCAGAGTAGTTGAATGTTCATTTTGAGTATTAAATTACAGTACCTGCAATGCAATACAATATTTGATTTTATTTTCAATATAATATTTATGCTGAAGATTATTTTTAAATTTTATTTTTTCCATTTTTTATTTCGTTATAAATATTATTATCTTATCCAAAAATAGAAGTAATTTTGTATCATTAAGAAATGAATTGCCTTTTACCTTAGAATTGAGCTCTTAATATTTTCAATAAAGGATTGGAATGTTTTTTTCTTTGCTTGGTGAACATATTCTAAATATTGATTTTAATCAGAACTATGATTGATAAAAAAAATAATAAATAGCATATAACTACTCTTATTTTATCATTTTGATTTTTATTTTTTATTTACTTGGTTTCAGAGAAAGATGGCTCAGCTGGTAGCAGTGGATGCGAAGAGAAAAATACAAGACATTCATCTTTGGATATAGTATCGGCCGCAATAATGGCTAAAGTATTAGAAGAAAGAGAAAGGGAACGATCTCAAATGAAACACTGTGATACATGTACATGTTCTAGTTCAACATCTACTGTTAATGAACATTCCAATAAATATAACAGTGTTAATAGTAGTAATTTTAATAACGATAATAATCAGCATAATAGAAGACATTTAAATAATAAATCAACACAAACTAATAACAATAATAATAATTTTAATAATATAATTATTAGTGAAACACTGGCCAGTTCTGATAGTAGTAGGGTAACTGAGATAAATGTTGATCTAAAAGAAGGAATTAGTAATAGTACCCCCAGTCTTTCTAGTCCTATGAACATAAGACATTGCATTAAATCCAATGTAAGTAATATGGCTTCTCCAATATCAGGTGTATTTACTAATAATGATAAAGTAGAAACAGATTATTTTAGTGATTTTAATATGGTTGCAATGGACGTACATAATGTGAGTGGTGATAAAAATAATAAAGGATATTTAGATAATAAGACATTGATATCATCAGACATACCAACAATCAGTACCAGTAATTTATTTTTGGATGATCCCAGTTCTGGTATTGGGAAAAACAGAAAAAACTTATTGGAGTGTAAAAATAGTTATGACAAAAGTAAAGATATTGTTGATAGCGATGATGTTAATTTGATAATATTTGATAAACAACCACCTTTATCATCTGCTTCAACAGCAGTGACAACAGTGGTAACAGTATCAGGACAATGTAATGTAAGTACAACAGCCGGAAACAGATCAGGAGGGGCTAGGCATTGTTCAGTCAGGTTACAAGCTGGTACCAGTAATATATTACTAGATAATGTTGTAGATGGTCCATACGCACCTGTACTGTATAAAAGTCGTCAACAGTCATTTGATCCTTTACTTGTTCATGTACCACCTTCACAATGTAGATCAGTTTCCACTTCCAGTTCAGTCTCATCTTATAATGAAGACCAACGTTTGTTACCAGACACCATAAGTAATGTAAATAATACTGCATCCAATTCTTCTGCATTATTGTCTTCATCATCACCGACATCATCATCATCCTCATCATCATCATCATCATCATCTTCATTTTTGGCTTCATCCTTAACATCTTCGGCAGTTATGTCACAAAAAAACTTGACGTTTGCTCAAATTCGAACAGAAACTGAAATATAAATATTTTGTATAATTTCAATTCATACATATTTTGGAGATCATCCAAAAAGTAATATCTGTTGGTAACCAGTGCTTGTACAGTTTTATATTACTGGCCTAAATTTTAGGTGGCCTGATAGTGACCCAGTTGAATTACCCATTGAATTTTCATTACAGCCTGTATTGCGAGTTTTATCACTGTTGTAAGCATTTAAATAATTTAAAAATTGTTCTGTTAATGTAAACTGAGATTTTTTATTCCATTATTTAACACGGTTTATATCTAATAATGTCCTCCTTTATATAATAAATTCTTTAATTTTGCTGTTTTACTAATAATTACTATAAATGCCTAAAAATAACAAAAATGGTCATGGTAATTACTTAATTTTTAAATAATCAATTTAAAAAATTTTAATATTTAATTTTTATTTATTAAATAAATAAAATTTTTATCTGTTAAAAATATTAATCAGTTTATCAATGTCATTTTAACATTTTTAGTGTTTATAAAACAATATTAACATTTTAGTATGTAAGACTATGTTTATTACCAAAACAGATTTAAAAATGAATCTGTTGTCTGCTGTGTTGTTTTTTCTTTTCTATCGTTCAAAAATGTTTTTTTTAAAGTGTTTTCAGAGGAATGAATATCTGACCCAAAACGTGCTGTATTATTTTTCTAGCCAAACCTTTTTCTTTTTTCAACTTTTAACTTCTGAAAATCTTGTATTGAGTTTGTTGTTCTTTTGTTAATAATAGTTCATATGGGAATGCAATATCATCTCCTCTACATCATTCCAATTCTAAGCAAATCTGTGATTCTTCAATCATATCCTTATAATCTTTAAACATGTTCAGGTCAAACATAGTTTTTAAAAACACAATTCATTCACTGCTTACCTGATTGACTAATATTCAAAATATTTCAGACATTATTCAGTTTAATTCTGACATTAATTCAGTTTACCATTGATGAAACATGAATATGTCTCATAAATTAATGGACTATGCAATTATATCTGAAAAGATAAAGAAAATCTTATGTCATATGTCACTACATATAGTGCTGAATAAATAATAAACATAAGTGGCTTCAGTTTAAAGTTCCCAATAGCACTATTACAAAGAATCAAAGAAATATCGATTTTTTGGTATTTCACATACAGTTACAAATAAAAGGAATTAACATTTAAAAAAGTCGCTTAAGGCAGATATTACTGAACTGAACTAGTAACTGTCTACATGGTGATTTTTCTGAAATTTATAATTTCTACGTGTAATCATTTCTTATTACAAAACATAGATACTTGTAGAATTAAAGTCAGATAATCCATTGTATTTATAAGTTTATCATATTTTGTTTAGTATCTATTTTAATTGATCACTTAAAAGATTAAAGGGAGGCTGTTAACCTTAAAACTTGCATTGTAAAAAGTTGTGAATGCCTGAAATAAGGTGACTAAATGCGAATCATATTGTACCAAATACAAGCAGTGTGCATTAATAGTAATTACCTTTTGGATGGTCCTGGATTATTCTGTACTCAAAATATTGCAAAAATAATCATTATTTCCTTTAATTTATTTGCTTGTTGTTTTTTTCATGTTGTATATTATGTATGTATCTGTTTCATTGTTGTACAATATATTTTAACTCTTGAAAATCATAATTCTTCCTTGCATTATTCTAAGTTATTGATTATGAATAATTCTTAAATTTATAATATGGTAAATGAGCTATGTATTAATTGTAATTAAAATATTTATTTTATTTTAGAAGTTTTATATTGTGTAACTAGCTATAATGTGAAGGAAAATTAATGATTATGGATATCATTTGCTGATACAATAGTAGACGATTGGTTTTAATTTTATCATTATTACTATAATTTCAGAAATAAATTGCATTGTTTAATTGTTGGAGTTAGTCTTATTTTGCCGTTTATTTAACATGGTAAAAAAGCATTCTCTTGTACAGTCTTACTCAATGTTTTTTGTACATTTACTCATCTTCACAATGTATACAAGATCAGTAATGATGGTCATCAAAATCGTAGATGACAACGGCACAACCTTGTTAACATTTGATCTCCCACCAATGATAATTGATGAAAATTCATCAAATTTGAAATTAAAAGTGAGATTTGATAAAAAATGATATAAAAATGATGCTGATGAAGTTCTGAATGAATCAATATGGAAAATGGTGCTTCATGTTAAATCAAAGCACAAATTCACAATGAAGATCATTGTAAATAATCTTTTGTTATCCATAATTTATCATTAGATTTCTTATTTATTTTTTAAAGAATGTAAAAAAAGTAAATGACAGCATTTTTGATAATAGTTCATGTAAAGAGAGTGATGATTTTTTTTTATTATACTAGTGTTTAAACATGGATTTGACATAAAACTTCTGAAAATAAATGTCTAATACCATTAAACAGATAGTATCATTTCTTCAAAACAAAGAAGTCTAGCAATTTTGAATATGTGAAAAGTGATGACAGGCATTTTCAGGAACTGGAAAGGTCTCTTACTCACAGATTTCACGTCAAGTGGAACAATACTTTTTGTGAAGCAATTATTCACTCCTTTGCACAATATGACATAAACAATGTGGCCTGTTCTTATCTTGCATTGTTCGGTTTTGTAAAGAAAAAACATCATGCTCACTTATAGACAGTCGCAACAACTTCAGGACTGTTTCAGAAATTTGGTTTGAAAGTATTTCAGCACTCAGCATACACCTTTGATCTGGCTCCCAGTGAATTTATTTTGTTTTCTGAAAAAAAAAAGAAGTCGAGGTGGCACAAATTAATATAAAAAAAGGCTCTCACCAAGTAGTAGCACATTTCTAGAGTGATGAAATAGAAAAATGGTGCCCAGTATGTTTTTAACTAAATAGTGAAAAATGTAGGAAAATAAAATTTGAAATAAGTATCAGATAAATATTTTTTAATTATTAATTTTAGATTTGTTACAAATGCTACAAATTTTACCATTATAATAACCTCCATATTTCCAGTCCGTTAGTGCCACTTTTTATTCATTAAGTTTTGCTTCCATGTAAGCTATTAAAGCTGATTCTTAAATTAAGTGATAATATTTTCATTAAGTATTAATTTTTAATTTTTTTTTAATTACCAAAATGAATTTCGAGAAACATTTTATATACCCTCAACATTCATTTTTCTCTTTAAAAAAAAATTATTTTTATCATTTTTATACATGCAATTTGGGATATGTACATCAAATCAATATGGATAGGGCATAGTTGAAAAGTTGATGGTATGGAAAACAATCATAAATACAAAAAAACAAGATATACCTACTTGATAGAAATAAGAAAAGGATTGCAATGAAACAATGTTACATAAATGCTATTGAGCGTAAGCTGTAACTTCTTAGTTAAACTGTTCGTTAGGTACACTTGAAAATCCATAACTAGCAAATTTTTACCAAGATTTAGTTCTTTTTGAAATCTGGGAAAATAAACGCTCAACGAACAGATTCAAAATTTTTGCTTTCATCATCGGATTGGTTGATGATGGGTATTCGTTGTCATATTTATTAATACCATAATACTTTTAACAAATATAAACAGTACAAATTATATTGGACTTTAAATTTATTTGCATCATGTACAGAGAAAATGGTATAAAGATTCATAAAGCCAAATCAGCATTTTAAATAGTACTGATATTTCATTTGCATATCTTACTATGCTTTCTTAATAGAGATTAAATTTAAATCATAGAAAGGAAAAAATTAATGATTGTACCTCATGGAAAATTGGATGCTGTTCACCTAATAGAATATTTTGGCTAAAAATCTCATTTAAAAAATTTTACAAAAAAAAATAATTTGTTGTGCATGTAATTCTCCTGCTGTAAAAGATTTTTACATCTGTTTTGAAAGCTGATGGAGAAATGGAATATCTTGCTTAATCAGGATTACTGTGGTGTTGGCAAGAAAATAAAATTGAGAATACACTGAAACTTGGAAATAACTTTAATTTCTTTATACCACAGTAAATATTATACTGTTGATCCATGATTTATAACTGTTTGTTATACTTACAATTTCAAAATTTACAAAAATAAATGACAGACAGTTCATAGAAAGAAGAAGGATATTAATAGTTGTCAGTGGTGCAGATGTCATCTCATTTAAAAGGTTGATGTTTTAAGGTCTGTTCAGATCTACTACATTTTAACAATACTTTCACCAGCTACTATTCTATTGTTCAATTTAATTAACAAGATGAAGTGGCATGGTTAATCCCTCAATGGAGCAAACCGCAAGTACTCATTACAACATTACACAAACAAAGAAATCCAACTGGCAATAGGTTCTGAATGTAAAAATCTGCCCTAGATATCTAGAGACTTTAAATTTAAGTCACTCACTCAATTGTTGGCTGTTGATGTCCCTTTAACATGTTTTTATTGCCTTTCTTGGCCCAAATCTCAGCCCCCCCTTCCACATGAACTCTTTAGCACAACAGTTCTGATTTAATAATTTCACTACTTTAAAGCCCTGTATAGTTTTTAAACATGAATATTGTTTTACATTGGGGACAAAGTTTTCTTTTTTTTCATTTTCATATATTGCTTGACCTGTGTGGAAAATTTTTTTATAATATCTAAAACTAATTAACTTTTTTGATCATCGGCAGAATAAAATATATCAACAATTAAAAAAAAAATCCAGAAACTTATTACTTCTGAAGATAAACATAAAATTTTAGGATTAGGTATATGAAATTGTCATAAACATAAATATATTAATGCATTCAACTGTAATATAAAGGTATTCTGAAAGGAATGTCTTTTTAATAACTTTTGTACTTTGTAACTGGTTTTGAAAACTGCACTAACATATACTATATGTGGAGAATTTTTTCTTATAAATAAGCAACATGAATGATAGAAAAAGACAAAGGGTACCAATTGGATTCCTGGAAAAAGAGGAATATAGGCTCAAGAGGTGTACATAATCAATATCAGTAACATCTAAACATAGATTACGGAGGGAAACTTCAATTCAAACAAAAAATGCAGTTACAGATCAACAACTACTGTGATAGATATAAACAAGGAAATAACCTCATTAGAACTAATTGTTGAATGATCTTCAAGAAGTCTGTGCATAGAGTTCACTGGGTTAATAACCCAGTGAAACATTAATTAGTGATGTGTTGTGTTACCCTCTACAAACCTGATTTTTCTCTTGTTGAATTTTTCATGGTGGACAAAATTTGAAAATTTCATTCATGGGGAACAGTTTGATGAAACTGGCTATAAAATTGTGGGTGAAATGACAGTCATTGCAAGTTTTTGAAAGTGAATTTCAGCAATGGGTTCCAGAAAAAGGAAATTTATACAAAATTGTGGGTAGACTTTGAATAGGCTTGGATCTTCACAAGAGTATTTGTTTTTATAAGTTTAACATTTTTCTTGCTACAAATAAATATTTTATGACAAATGGAGGCATTACTTTCAGAATGCCCTTTTTAAGATGAAAAACAAAGACAAGTATTTGAAATTATTTCCACTTGAACAGTATTGAACAAAATAAGAACAAGTGAAAGTCTCTTATTGGAAGTAAAAGCAAATTTTAACTAAGTATATTAACTACCAAACACAATTGGCTCATATGTCTTTTAACCAGTTCACCTACTTATAAGAAAGATTAGGGATGCGATTTCATTCTGACCTCGCCGGTGGTCTGCATTAGTAGCTTTTAGCTTTGGACATTTCTAGCAGGACTACGTGAAAACAGGTAGCCTTTCTAGAGAAGGAAATTGTTAAACGCTCACCTAGTCTTGTGGTAGAATAGTTTCTTTCAGGCTGTGGACGCAGTGCCTGATGTCGCAGTCGGTTCTTCTTTTTCATTAAGCAGCTGCAGAGAAATCCGGAGGAGGTTACTTGGAGGACTTGATTGTTTTGGCCAAGAACTTGGTAGCCGGTGACCTCTTCAAGGCAAGAAGGTCCTCTGATTTCCCGGTCCTCCAATAAGGAGTTCTCGGAGGATTCCACCAGGGAGGTACTGAACCTGAGTGCGCAGGCACGTTGCACAAAAAATCCTGTCGAGGCCTTAGCGTCGAGCTGTGTGAGGAAGGCTTCGGTTGGAACCGTACAGCGAGAGTCAGCTTTCGGAGGGTGCAACCAGTCATGGACGCCTCCTTGCGAAGTTAAGAGTGGTGGACAGTGGAGTGGTAGTCTGTCCTAAGCCGGAGGTCTCGGGGGTGAAGCTTCTCTAGGGAAGTCAAGCTCTGGGGCGTAAGGTTAGGGGAGGATTGAGGAGATGCGGTCCGCATGGACTAAATTCTCCTCAAAAAAAGGCGTCTCGGATTTCGGTGGAATCTGGACAATTACGACTAATTATCCAAATACTCCTACCTGCCTAATGTAGTTTAATGTTTGTTGAGCTAGCTTTAAAGTGTGAAAGCCTCCAGGGCGCCAACTGGGCTCTCGATTTAGTTGTAACAAGACTGTCGGGCAAGGTCGACTAGTTGGTGGAGGGAGTAAGGAGTTTCAAGCCGATGACGTGTGAGGCTCTTGGCGAACTTCACGAGACCATCAAACGGGTGGAGGAAAAGATTAAGAAGCCTCCTTTGCCGCAGTAACAGCCGTTCCCGATCCTAAGCAGTTACCGCTGTCAGTCCGGGCTCCAGCTGTCAAAATTAAGAGAGCCACTGTGAAGGTGGTCTACACACACCTGGTCCGGGGACTTCGTCAGCAATGACGGAGCTAACCCTAAAAAAGACCCTGCACCCGAAGAAGGAAAAGTTCCAGATTTCCCGGGTTACTAAAACAAAGGACAGTGGCGTTGTGCTGTAGGTAGTAAATGAGCGGCAGGCGAAGCGACTGCTGGAGGCCGACGTTCTCAATAAAAATGGGCTGAAGGCTCAGTTTCTGGCCGAGCGGAGGCCACAAATATTGGTGGTATACGATTTGCCGAGGATAGAGGAGCCCGAATTCCTCGGGGCCATATACACCCAAAATCCTGTGTTGGATATGGCTGTCTAGGACTTCCTCAAGGGGACCAGGTGGTCCGGCAGTTAGTGAAGAAAGAGGCTCCAAAGAGTCACTGGATAATTGAGACCGTGCCAAAGATCCGGCAGGTCTTGGTGGTCAGCTGTTCCTTGGTTGGACCTCTTGCAGGGTTGTCAATCATACAGAAGTACCCCGGTGCTTCAAATGTCAAGGCTTAGGTCACACCTCTTTCCTCTGCAGATCACAGTCGGAGATGTGTGGTCACTGCGCCCTTGCTGGGCATAGGGCAACTAACTACCTTAATAAGACTGCGCCTGCAAAGTGCGCTCCCTGTACCTTGGTTAAAGGCTTTGAAGCCGGACACCGGGTCAGGGGCAAACAATGCAGGTCGCATGACATAGCCCGGGCAAAGATCGTTTACAATACGGCATATGGCGACGCCTGAATTTGGGGAAGCTTTCGTCACTATCGAACGTTTGTACGTGGGGCAGTTAAGGAGAGTCAGGAATTCTTTCCGACCTATCTTCCCCTACTAACATAAGGAACATTTTCTCAGATTGTATTAGTCTGATCATTATGAAATTTTTTGTGCTGTTTACCCTATCCTTGATACATATTTTAATATTAGGATTTTTTAAATGTTGATTTAAAAAATAAAAATGTCTGTTTCTAGTGCTACATGTATAAAATGGTCAATTTAATTGCATAAAAATATACAGAAACTTTTTGAAAAATATTAATGTTTAAATGTATATGTGAATACGTAAAGAAATGCCTGAAAATTTGGATTTGATTGGTCATTTTGTTTCCGAGAAAATGTTCCTTTTGTGCTGAAATCATAGAACTCACAAAATTTCAAAAATAAAATAAAACCAAAGTAAAATACACCTTTTCCAACCTAAAAACAGACCAGCTCTATATTACTCTTCCTGCTCCTTCTCCAACTTTCTCTTGGCAACCTTCTTTTCTATTGTGGCTGATCTCTTGTAATATGAAATTGATTTTCAGCTCTTCGGATTCGTTGTGTCAAGTTCTTTCATGGCATTTACCATGTAATATCCAGGTTGACGTCAAATTCAAGAGTTTTTCTTTTTATAAATACTTTTTTTGGAAGTACTGTCCATACTACATTACTGAAGGATTCATTTACATTTTTCGTAGTTCCATGAATGCACTTACTCAATAAATTACAGTTTGATAAAGCTTGAAAAACGGGTTTTATTACTTTCAAAATTGCCCAAGGGATAGTTCTCCTGTGTTTATAAGGTGGTTACTGAGGATCTATCAAGTGTTTATTATATTTACACTAACTATTTATTCCTTTAGGACACAACCTGTGACCATCTGGTTCGTTACTGTCAAGAACACTGGAGAAAAATCTATTTAGAGCAAAAATTTCTTAAAAATAGAAAGGAACATCGTACAATAATGTCAATTATATCAAATTAATCGCAAGATTTTGAAATATAATAAAATGAAAAATCCAAAAAGTGACAAAAATAAGATTTTCGAACTCTTGACTCCGCTTAAACCTGCATTATTCCGGGCAGTCTCCAATGCAGTCATGAGATTCTTGAGGAGTACGACCTCGAGGTCCTCTTGATCCAGGAGCTGTACACGGTCAGGGATAGGGTGGTCGGCTTCCACGGGGTTGATGTTTTTCGTCGGGGACGGCCGCTCCCTGAGATCATAGTCGGCTCAGTTTCATTGGGTGTTTTCTGGATGCCCCAGTTTTCTGATGAGCAATTCACCATCGTGCGAGTCACGAGGGGGTACGATCGATGTCGTACTGGTGTCGGAATACTTCCAGTTTGGATGGAGTATCGACGACTTGCTGGCGAAGTTGGGACGGATTCTGGACGGCTACCGAGCACCAGAGTGCTGATTGTTCTGAACGGTAACGCTAAAGCTTCCGCCTAGGATTCACCACTCATTGACTCCAGAGCCGCTGGTCTCTCACAGTTCGTAGAAGTCAGGAACCTCTACTTACTTAAAGAGGCAGAAGAACTGCCGACTTTCTCTTAAGAACTTGGTAAAGTTACATCGAAGTTACCTTGGTGACGGGCGATCTACTTAGGAGTACAAGTAGCTGGACTGTCTGGCTCGAGACCAGTGTGAGCGATCATAGGCTTATAACCTATGAGATCGCTTATGGAGGCGGTCTAAGAGCACCAGGTTAGGTCGCTATAACTTAAGGAATCTGGATCGGGACAGGCTGCGGCGCGAGTGCGCAGCTGTCTTACATGGGTAGGAATGGTGTATGGAGCACAGGGACGATATGGAATTGATGGCTGAACAATTTCGCCGGGCCATCAAGACTGGCTGCGATAGGGTTCTACGGCACCCACGGCCAACGGGCAGACCAGTAGTAACCAGTTCACTGATCGAAGAGTGCCTGGAGCCGTCATGACCTCTGCTTCCAGGGGACCGTCTGTTGATCCCAGGCGGCAGTCCGGGAAAAAATGGTGGTCCTCTAACCTGAGCGTGCTGCGCGCATTGTGAAATCCGTACGTAGAAGGTACCAGCGTTGCCCTCTAACGGGGAAAACTCCATGACCAGGGGAAGCCGGCAGGGTTCTGTTCTCGGTCCCTTGCTGTGAAATACTACAATGCACGTAGTATTTCACAGACTTACAGAATTTGGCTCTGTGGCCAAAGCACTTAAAGCACCTTTGTACATCAATGTACTATCTCACTCGACATGATGTGAGATCGAGAAACAACTTACTCTTAGACACAAATTTCTTGAAGAGACCAGCACCAAGTTCAAAAACACCGTGATACCGTTGGGCATCACGCTTCCCAGTCTTGAAGAGTAGCCTACACTCTTTCTTAAAAGCGACCTCATCTAACTCAGGTTCTGCTTCCTAATAAGGGTCAGAACATCCTCGTCACACCGGTCAATGTCGTAGACAACGACCCGGGGCCTACGCTTTCACGTCGGGTCCACCTTGATCTCAAGCTTATTCACCTCAGAAGACTCCGCAACGACTTGGACTGTCTCCTTGTCATTGGCAACGACTACTATTGCTGGTCTCTTTGATTTTCCTAATCTTGAGGTTCTTCCGTTTGCCACGAAGGGCAACCGTGAAGTCCTCCTTGAGTTGTCTACTGGTCGAAGTAGACCCCTCAACCTTATTTCCAAATAATACCGCGGGCTGCGGCGAGGCTTGCCTAGCATCGCGTTTGCCGCGCACAACTTCGGCGTAACGACTCTGTTGAGCAGGAGCCAGAATTTTGGTGCCTCCTTGCACCAGGAGGCCAACTTTTAGAAACCTTCCGCCAGAGCGGAAGGAACTCCCTTCACATGCCTAAGTCTAGGCAATATCCTGCTCCTCACCCCTGCACTGACGCTACGGGCTCTTCTACGAAGTCCAAGGGTTATCCAAGCCCTGCTGAGCCGCAAGAAGAATCTGGGTAGAACTGTCAGGTCTACCCTTAGCCGCACGAAACTATTCGACCACTAGGTCGCCTCTTTCTGCCCCGGTGGATGTCCCTATATCCATCTCGGAGAATTCGTCGTCTGACTCTTGAGGAGAACGGGGAAATTTCCTCTCTCCTCTTCTGCCTCGTGGCCAGAGGTACCCTACCTTCACTACCCTCTCTCTTTTCTCTCTTTTTTTCCTGTTTAGCCTCCGGTAACTACCGTTCAGATAATTCTTCAGATGAATGAGGATGATATGTATGAGTTTAAATAAAGTGTAGTCTTGTACATTCTTAGTTCGACCATTCCTGAGATGTGTGGTTAATTGAAACCCAACCACCAAAGAACACCGGTATCCACGATATTCAAATCCGTGTAAAAATTACTGGCTTTACTAGGACTTGAACGCTGTAACTCTCGACTTCCAAATCAGCTGATTTGGGAAGAGGCGTTAACCACTAGACCAACCCGGTGGGTTACCTTCACTGCAAGGACATTGTTTGCTGTCTTCCTCCTACCAAAACACTCTGGGCAAGCCCACAAATATGACTACTGCTCACAGCAAGCCACGAAAAGCTGGGGACCTTCTGTATTCCCTGCCACTTTGTACCTCTTGGCCGCTTCTGGATAGATTATAAAATAACCATGGATTACAGCCCTCATTCTATGAAGAATGCAAACAGGACTAGGGAGTATTCCCTTGCTGTAACAAGGGCTGACGACAGTAGTCATTACCACCTTTAAGCTGCAATGAGGCAGGTACAGGTCGAATAAATAGCACCTTTTTATTTTCACAAAATTCAGATTGGACAAGTCTAAACACAAGTTGTACTAACTGTAATCACAGTCTAAACTCGAGAAAGCCCAAAACTGCTGGAGGGTACTCACTCAACCAACAGCTTGAAAATTACCGAAAATACTCAGTCTTACAGCACTTTGGATGCACTCAAGGAGACCAAAGTATTCCACAATTCTAATACCTTTTGGGTTTTCCTTTAGGTTGACAATTTGCAGACCTCACCCCCTAGCATCCAACATCTTCACCAGCTCACCTTTGAAGGCAGCCAAGGTAGCATCAATTGTTTTATCAATCAACATCACCTTTGGTTTAGAGACCTCTGGAGTTGAAATGACCTCAGACAGTAATCTTAGAACCAGTGCCGGAGTAGTAGTTTTTACTCTCTCACCCATTCGTCTTAAACCACTCAATACAGTTTTGGAGCCTGACATTCCTTTTAACAGTCAAAAGTTGTAAATAACATAATTTCCACACATGGGATAGAATGTACAATTGCACTTCTTTCTTTAATGTTCTTTATATTACAAACATACTCTTCCACCTCATACACAATCTATTAAACATACTTATTAGTTCAGTGACTCAAAAACAATACCAGAACCACAAATTAAAATTTTTAGAAGAGAGTTTAGTAAAATACATCTGTACTGGTCAGAGCTGTGTACCACTTCTACAATCAGACTAAAAGTGTAGTTGATTTATTGGACCAAATGTCTGCTCAGTACTCTTGTAGCAGGAAGAAAAAAAGATGGTCATTTTTACGAGATGCTGAGCAGTGCTTGTCTGAATGCATACATAATCTATCTTTCTAAAAGGACAATATATTTATGGCTATACAAACTCCAGAGCCCAGATTGGAATTTATGTTTACCCTTGCAGAAGACCTGAGACCTTGGTAGGTTCACCGATTAAAAATGCCTACACTTCGAACAGGAATCTGCCTCGCAATAGCAAAACGACTTGAGGTTCAAATGCCAATGCAGCCAGTCACAAGCAGATAAATGGAGGGCCAGAAGTTTCTGCATCTGTTTGTAAACCAAGTACATGAAAACAACTAAGTGTGCTGAGTGTAAGACATTTGTATGTCAAAATCATACCATATCAGTTTGTGCCAATTGTTGGGATGAAAATTAGTAAAAAAAAACCTTACTAAGTAAGGCAAAAGTTTGTCAAAAAATGTAAATTTTTCAATATTATTGTTTCTTTTCTATAAAATGTTAAAGTCAAATGTAAAATAACTTTTAAGTAACTTTAACCAAACCAAACCAACTAGTTTTTATATTTACTTCAATAAATATTGGTTTCTAATATGTAAATCAGTATTTTTATTCTTGGGGCACCCACTACCTCAGTGTAGGGTTGGTGTTCTTAGAAAATAAGTGTAGGGTTCCAGGATTAAATAAAAATGTTGGTCTGGATGTGATTGTTGTAAATTTTGAACACTTTTGATTGGATAATAATTTCAAATTTGTTATCTAAAGAGAAAATACTTCACAGCCAAGCCTGAAATCATATGGAGATTAGGTGAGTTCTTATTGAAAGTAAATTTTAAATAATTCCAGCGAATGAACAAAGCAGATAGTGGTTTGTGGTGTTTTAATGAGGATTGTACACAAAGGAAATATCGTTCTTGATATTAGTAATTTTTTTCTTATTCAGAAAAATTACTAACATAAAAAAAATCAGAGAACGCTCTGATCATATTATAAATATGAATATGGTCATAAATATGAATATAATACGTCCAATTAGTGAACGTTGAATGAATTTTATGACTAATGTTGCTACATTGGTCTTAGTTAATTTATGTCATGAGGTTAATTTATGTTCAGTACACAGATTTGTGTCGTTTTTACTAATCTTTTTAGCTGATAATAGAAAATTTTTTATATTCTAAATGATTTTTTTTTAAATTTTGTCTGTAGTATTTGAAGATACAAACAATTGAGTTTATTAAATTAAAAATTTCTGCGCAACTAAATTCATAAAATACATATATTTTACGTGTATGAAATATACATGAAATTTGTGTATCAGGGAAAAACTTTTTTTCTGATGTGCATTTATTAAAACTATTACAGTAACTCAATTTCGTGGAGATTGAGGTTGGTAATGTTAACAGTGTTAACCTGTCGTTTCGCGGCAATTCCTGTCGTTCCTGTTAGTTCCTGTTGATTATAATTTGGTTAAATTGTTGTTGATTTAAATGTAATTTTACGTGAAAAGTAGTGATTAATGATCGAGTTTGTTTACTGTTAATTATTTTGTTTGGTATTTTTTTCTGTCTAATAGTTCGTTAATTTCCAATAATTTTTAAAATATGGCAGATGAAGGGGATGATTTACCGTACAGGGCAGAATATGCCAAAAGTGGTAGAGCATCTTGCCGTGGATGCAAGGGTAACATCGAGAAAGGTACTCTGCGGCTCGCAGTATTAGTACAAGTAAGTTATTTTCTTTAATATGTGTCATAACAACGTTGACGTAACCTAACTGCATTATTGTTTTCATTTCTTAACTTTCGGCAACTAGAAATTTAAGCGGTTTGGAGTATGGCATTGGTAGCTAATCGTTGATATTTAGTATCCAGCAAAAGTATTTGCTTTTGATGTATATATTCTTGTCTGGTAACTGAGTTTATTTTTTGTATACTGTATTTCTGAGGAAGGGAACTCGAATTATATACTGAGTAACTTTGCAGTCACGCCGGTTTGAATGTTATAGTGTTAGCATTATAATATATATTTATAATTTATCTTAGATAAACTATACAAACTTTGTTAATGCCTATAGCTAAGAATATTTTGAAATGTTTAAAAACAATTGAGTTTGTGATAAGTAACTTCTACCATCAGCTAATTATTACAATGATTATTTTGTAAACATTCACTTGGAAGTTGTTGCCTGAAACAGTGTTAGATAATCATGCAGTTAATTTAATTAGTATGATCGAAGTTTCATAACGTCTTCCCTTTGTCATACGTAATTTCTAAACATAAGATTTCTAATCTTGAATTACTATCCATAAAAATCCTTTAAAAATGTGTGATTGAATTTAGTAATAAAATACATTATGATATTTTCTCTTGTATGACAATAATTAATTAATAATAAAAAATGTCATTGGTTTAATAAAATCACCTGTATATAAAAGACAGATTTTGTTACTGTAAACAAAAATTGCATCATTAATTTGTTGGCCAATGTGTCACTATCAGTTTTTGTTAGGGGTTTCCAAATTGCCAATTTCTTAATTGGTCTCAGAAACATTCTATAATAATCCCTGTTGTAGAATTGTTCATAAAAATTGTTTCCCAAACTGCAATTTGAAAGTTATTAAATAAAATTTTTAAAAAATATTTAGGCATATTTATTTGGAAAAATAATTATTTTTGACAAAAAAGCAAATAAAATTTACTAATATACATGTATTTTTTTACCTTTCTCATAATATTTTCCATTACATGTGCAATCCTCCTAACTGACTTTGGCAGTAGTTTAACTCATTTTACTGGTAGATTTTTTTTTGAGTTGAGACATATTTAGGATATGGTAAAAAAATGTATTGGACCTGAATTGTGTCTCATTTAATTTATCAGTGTTGTGTGTTTTGAGAAGTTTGATTATCAAAAGTGTTGGATTATGATTTTTCTTAGTGCTTGATTTCAACCAGGTTGGTGAAGTTTTTTTTTATATATGATTGAGTGGTAGATGCCTTTAGCCTTTCAAATTCTAGAATAATCCTATAATCTAAGTTACACTAAGTCTAGTTCTAATGCTACATTAATTATCCCTGCAGTCTAGAAATTGTTTTCCAGCAAAATGAAAAATGTATTAATAAGTAGAGAGAGGATTATAATATGACATTATAATTAGAACATAAGCTTCTGTAATGAGAATTTTGTCACTCAAATCTACTGTCACACAAGCACATTTTCATGTGTTTGTGTATTCTATGTTCAAATATGAACATAATCCTATCCTTCTCTTACATTTGTAAAATGTTACATGAATATTCGTAGCTGTATGCCCTGCTTTTGTTATGAAGTTTTGGTTGTTGGTTGTGTAGCTGAATTGAAGACCATGGAAAGGCAAGTTCATGGCACCTTAAAGCAGATATAATAGACAGCCAGATAAGTCTTTCTGGTTGTGATAGGATCCAGATGTGAAGTTTAAATATAGGAGGTTAATTTGTAAATCCTTTGTTGGTTTTTCTTATATATTGTAACAGGACCACTTTAACCGATCAAGGTAATGAATGTATTTCTTCCAATTAAGAAGAAAGAAAGAGAAAATAATAATGAAAAGAATCTAGAAGGAACCAAAAAGGATTCTTTTCTGAGAATAGGCACCTCCAAAAGCTCTTTTTGACCAGAAGGGTTACCGGACCAGAAAAGAACTTAAAGAAAAATGTAATGGTGTGGACAAAGAGAATTATTACACTTAAGCAATCAAAGAGACGAGTCGGGCACTGGTTCTGCAGGCCAGGAGATATAAATACTATTAGGGAGCAGCAGAAAGTGTCAGTTGTTCTGCAAGGCCATGTTCGGTGCATTTGTGATAACAGCTGTATCAGTAAGTGTGTGGTAACAACTTGCAAAGTATACATCATGAGTATGGTGTAGACAGCTGTTGAATACAGGAAGTTGTTTGCTGAGTTATTGCAAACAGTAATGAAAGTTATAGCATTCTGTTCATTCAAAAAGTGTTGGATAGTTCTACTATAAACAGTAAGTAATTATTCTTGCAGAAAGTGGACTGTATAAACTTTAGACTTTTCTATTATTATCTTGTTTTTAATGTAATTTTGGTTTCTGTCAGTTATTATAAAGTTTTCGTATATTGGACCGTGTTTTGATATTTATAATTCAACTATCATTAAATAAATATTGTCTTTTTATTTGAATTATTATTTTGTATGTTACATTTATTTATTGTTATTATTATTATTTATTTTATTGTATATGTTTTTAGAGTAATAGATTGTACTTACAAGTAGTTCTTACATTTGTAACTCGATCGCGCAACAATATTATAGAGGCAATCAGCATCCTTGTACTACTTTCTGTATATTAGGTTTTCTTTCTATGTGTGTTCTTATATCTGTGCTGTAGTTTTCTTTACAATAGTTATCTACGATTTCATTTCAACAATAATACTGTTAGATTTGGCGCCCAAATAACCAAACCTAATGATTGGATCACATTTCCAAAAGTAAAAGCCATTTTCATTAATATGTTTAAAATCAGCAGTATTTACATAAAATAACACCTGCTTAGGTTCATACCTTTTTATGTTAATTTTACTGTTTTGCTGAATATTTTATTTATTCATTAGAAAAAATACTCATGAAAATTATTGTTTGATTAAATTTCCATATTTGAAATTACATATTTTGAAAAAGATGTATAAATCGAGCAAATTAAATTGGAATATTGAAGTAAATTTCATCATTTTTTACTTAAATTAACAAATTAAGTTGGAATATTGGGGTAAATTGTAAGTAAGCAGAAGTAAGAGTTTTTTCATTCATCATGATAAACTCAATGAAGTTTCTTTGAACTCAGTGAACATTTCTTGACTTTATGTTTAATATTTCTTTGCTTTCATAAAGAGTATATTTACAAAAGTTTAAAAGTTTATGAAAGGTCTGCCGGAATGTTTTTTAATCAACCAAATGAAAACTATTGGATACATTGGAGTGGCCAAACATTATGTAATAAGATTTTTGAAATGGTCAGAATTACTGTTGGATAAGTATAAATAAAACCAAATGTTAGATATAAATTTAATAGTTATTTATCTGTTATCATTAAGGGTGCCCTATGCTTTTATTACTTGTAATTATATTTTTTCCTTTTTATTAGCTTTTTTTTATAATAATTATATTATAATGTGTAGAAAAGCTTCCAGAAAGAGAGAAAATTAAGAAAGAAGAATCTTGAAGAAATAGCAAAGGAATCAAAGAAAGGTGAAGAAGATGCGAGCAATGGAATTATTACACTTGAACAATCAAAAGGAGGGGTCAGGTACTAGTTACTGTAGGTCTGAAGATATAAATACTGCTGTTGATCAGCAGAGGACGTTATAAGTTCGAGTTCAGTCCAGTGTTCAATAAAAACAATCATGACGTGCAGGAGTATTTGGAATAAGTAGTTGGTAGCAAACTAGTGAAGACTGCATCACGAGTATTCCATTTTAGACTGTTTGAAAACAAGAAGCTTTTCAGTGAGTTATTTGTGAACAGGGATGAACATGACATTCTATTCATTCATGAAGTGAATTGTATGACTTGTAGATTTTTTTATGTTATTTTAATGTTAATTCAATATTAATTTCTATTAGTTTATTACAAAGTTGTTATTATATCGGAATTGTATTTTGGTATTTATAATTAAATCTGTTATTAAATTAATTTTTTATTTAATTTGAATTTATATTCTTACCTGATAAATTATTTATGAGTAATAATCTATATTTGCAAGAAATCTTTACATGTGCTACCTCTCAATATCCTTGTCAAACTACGAATACTTGACAATATAGATTTTCTTTTTTAAATAGTAGATTAATAATGCAAAGAAAATTATTAAAAATCTTCCATTAACATACATAATTTTGTAAAGAAAATGATTTAATCCCTTGTTTTCATGAACCTAGATAATTTTCCTAAAGAAAGTCATTTCGTAGGTAGTTTTCATTAGTATAGATGAATTTTGTGTAGAAAATAATTTAATATTTTGTTTCTATTAAATTTGAATGATATTATTTTTCCCCGTTTAGTGTGTATGTAACTTTATACATTTTAAATAAAAGTGTATTAATAAAACATTTATTTTTATTTGCCAGTTGACAACTACATATAAGAACCCAATACAATAAAACATTTGGCATAGTTAAATTGCTATCTACCCCCACTTTCTAAAGTTTGTTGCATAAAATAGACTATGACCATTAACACTGAAATCATTAACATCATGCACAAAATTTGAATAACACTACATACATTAACCGAACAAGATTACTAATATTTTCAGAAAAGAAGGTTGTTGTGGTACTTTAAAGATAAAAAGTAGAGATTATTTTTATATCAGGTCAATTATGACATTAAATGAGATTAAACATTTCTGATTTTGTTTTCTACATTTATGTAATTTTTTATTGTTATATTGTATCAAGGCATTTATGATGTTTGATCAATTTGTCTCAGTTTTATGCAAGTTTATGTATTAGAATGTTTGTGAAGTTATTATGGATGGATTAGTATATTCTTTATGAAATTTTGAAAGTATAAAAGATTTAATTTGTTTTATATTTGCATTTGTTTTTCAGTGAAATTGTGTTTAAATGTGTTGATGAGTTGTTTTAGTGTGTTTTGATGTTTGTAGGATCGTATTTTAATTCATGTTTTTGTAATAATGAAGTCATCTATTCTATTATGGAGTTCTGCATTTATACAGAAGTGCTGTTTCCTTTGTCTGATAAAAGTGTTGTTTTGTATATCTATTTCTGCTTTAGATTGAAGACTCAATTTTATTTCGGATATGAAGCTTTTGTTCTTAAAAATGTTGCAGATTTTTTCCCATATAGGCCACCTTTCAAACGTTTTACTCATATTAAACAAAATTACATTCCTTCTTAGAAACCTAAAACATAATTTACATTGCAAATAAAATAACAAAGCAAATCACCATAGTTGATGCTAAAACTATATAGTGTTTGGACTAAAGGTATCTAAAAGTAGCAGCTTATATTATGAGATCCAGTTAATATAATTTAATAATTTTTTTTTAATAAACACTGCTACTTACAAAGTTTTAATGTTGGTTAGTCAAGTTCAGTGTGTGTACCTTTTGTAGCTTGGCAGACATCTAAACGACAATCTAACTTTTGCCAGTGTTTAGGAGTACCTGTGACGTTATTAGACCAACAGCTTCAACAATTCTGTTTTAAAATGTTCAGATCTCAAACTTTTTTTTTTTGTATATTTAACTTTTAATAAATCTCCAGGCAAAAAAAAGTTGAAAGGAGTGATATCTGAAGATCCAGGTGGCCGTGCAGTTGGACCTCCTTGTTCAATCCAACATTTGGGGAAAGTATTATTCAAGGACATGGTAACATCTCAGTGAAAGTTGTGGAGCACCATCTTGTTGGAAATTGAAGCCTGCAGGAATCTGAGGAACAACAAAGTTCTCAAGCATGTTGAGGTATGTGTGTCCTGTCAGAGTGGGCTTCATGAAAAAAAAATTGGCCAATGACGCCAATTTTGTGAATCCTAACCAAACATTGACTTTTGATGTGTCCTTTTCATTTTCGATTACTGCATGGGAGTTTTTACTACCCCAAATTCAACAATTGCGTCTGTTAACTTTCCTGCTAGTATGAAAGTTGCCTCATCATTAAATAACAATATGTCAAAATAATTGGGATTGTTTCTGACATTGCATTACCTTTGCAGCAAACTGATATTATAGGCAGTAATCATTTGGTTTAATGTAATGAAGGAGTTGTAAGTAAATGAAGCCACTTGTGAACAGCAGAACAAGGAATTTACAGCTTGTAACCAGCCAGCCTTTACATATAACGATGCAAAGGCTAGATAGACATAGTTGAGTAATTTAATATACGGACACATAAAAATTACATTCTAAATACGCTTTCAATATAAAAAAAGGATTTTTCAAAATTTGGTTCAGTCTTTCCACTGATCATCTGAAGAATCTGTGTGATAAGGTGAAAGCTAGCTAAGACGTCAATGAAGTTTTTGTATTTTCACCTTGAAATGTATTGTAATAGTTTTTAAAAACCCCTTTAAATTTTTAAAACACTACTTTATAGTAGCAAAACTTATAATTTGGGCATTTTTCTCTCCTCTGCCTGCAAGTTGTCTTTAATTTTTAAGATAGTCTTGACTATCAGACTGTCTTTAAAAATTAAGACAACTTGCAGGTTTTTGTTTTACCTTACAAAATTACTAATTACATTTTGAACCTACATAGTTTTATCTGATCTGCTA
Source organism: Lycorma delicatula (assembly GCF_047948215.1). Taxonomy (NCBI): domain Eukaryota; kingdom Metazoa; phylum Arthropoda; class Insecta; order Hemiptera; family Fulgoridae; genus Lycorma; species Lycorma delicatula. The sequence continues at coordinate 111,436,540 of NC_134456.1, read as the reverse complement.
TTAATAAACCCTGTAATGTTTTTTTATAACAAAAATAATGTACCTGGTAAGATGAAAATTAGTCATTGGTTTAGGATTTTGTAATTTCACATGGTCTGATGTTTGACATTTTGGACATTTTTATTTGTGGATGAGGCACCAGATTTGTGGTGGCATTTTGTATGGTTGCAAGTGGTCAGTGTATCTTATTTCTAGATTAATTTTAACCCTGATAAAGAACAAGTTACATTACTTGTAAACAAGTGTGCCAAATGGGTTGTCATTTAATTACAGCATATAGTGTATAGATTTTCTTCATGTGTGCCAACACTATGACTAAAACATCTTCAGTTCCTATACCTAATTTTTTCTTTGTTGTGATGGGAAATTTTTGATAATGTGTTACCACATTCATGATTTACATCCGATTGGAATATGGTGTTGTAAATGACAAAACTCAAGTCGAAGATTTGTGTGAATAATATTTGATTTATTTATTTTTTATTTCAGTCACCATCATTTGATGGCAAGATGCCATTATGGTTCCATTTCATGTGCTTCTTTGGTAAACAGAATCCAAAAAGTGTTAGTAATATTGCTCATTTTGAAGAACTAAAATTCGAGGATCAAGAAAAAATCAGGAAACAAGTTGGTGAGCTCAGCATTCATTTTATTGTTTTATTTATATCAGGTATATAATAAATAATATGTGTATGCTGTTTGTTATGAGGAGGTAGATATTGTTTGGTAATCTGAGAAAATACTAAACAGATTTGAAAAATTCCTTAGGTTGAAATATTACTTCTATTTGAGTAATGTTGGATATATAATAATCTAATTATCTCACTTTCCCTTCCTAATTGTGAGATAATTGTTATATGTAAATAATAGTGTCCATGTGTTAGTATGTTTGTATTCGCTTAAAACAGAGGAACTGTTGGACCAGTTGAAATAATTTTTTTATCAATATATTTTTCCTTAAATTTAACTGTTAAGTGAATTCTATGATTTGGATAATATTATAAAGTAAAAAGCAGTGATATTCATATTCGAATGTTCAACAGAAATTTAAGGTATGTCTGTAAATTGTTTAGAGATTTTTAATTTCTTATCTAACTGAAGCAAAACAATCTTTCCTCATTTTGCTTACTGAATATTTAAATTAATACATTTTAACATGCTGACTGTTACTTCAATTTGTGCCTCTGTCCTCAGGGATTTTGTGTAAACATCAGAACTCAGAACTGTCTGCTATGGTTTTTTTAGGTAATAATCAAGTCTAATATTTTTTTTAAGTTGGCATCATACAACTCAAAAAAACTCAAGTAAGTTGTATGATGCCAACTTAAAAAAAAATTAGACTTGATTATTACCTAAAAAAATATATATAATTAAACCCCAAAAAAATTTGTAAGAAGTTTATGTAATTTTAAATAAATACTTCAACCTCCCTTTCAGTGGAAATTTTTTGTCTTTTTTTAGTATCCTTTTTTTATATATTTTATTTGTATCTTAGTTCCAGCTTTTGTTGATTAAATTTTAGAAACTGATTGTCACACTCCTGTTTCCTCTAAATCCAAGTTTGAGTGATTTTTAGCTCTGCAACATTGAAGAAGTTTGTGCCATGATACTAACTTAAAATATACTTTATTAAAAAATTAATGATTCTATATTGCATTCTGTCTATACATCATCTTTTGCTGTCATTGGGGACAGATACTGTTTACAGCCCATCTCTGTGTATCCCAATATCCCATAAGTATGATACTAATCTAAACTTTTTATAATATATTTTTTTTTTAAAGTTAAAAATTGTGTTTTTATGACAGTCTTTTGAGTATTAAGAATAATTAAATATTTTCTTAATAGCAGTTATACTTTTCTTACCCTACTTAGTGGATACAGTGTCGCTTATTGTTGGACATAAAGGTACACTTGAATTCCATGCTTTACTTTATGTGGCAGTTTTTTTATGACTGTGATATATTTAGCATTTGTAACACTTAATCACGGTTTCTTTAAGAATAATTGATTTTCTTCATGCAATCAGACTGTCTTACTGTTTATTTAACCACCACTTGTAATTCATATAATTTTTGACTGATCATTTCACTTTACTTTATTATTTGTTTTTTAATGGTACTGTTGTACTATTGTTTATGCTCAAAGAATACTGAATCGATCTTGTAAATTTTTTTTTGGGAATAGAAGTACAAGAGGCAAGGTTTGTTTTTTATCAAATTCTGCTGAACATTACTCTTTTTGGTTACCAGAATAATTGATGTAATTTAGTAGATTGGTTTCCTAATAAGTACTAATTAAAATTTCTGTTCATTTATATTTCAAATTAATTTATAAATAATCAATTTTTTTCATTTTTAAAAATAGAATAGCATACTGTTTATTCATAACATATTGTTTATTCTATTCTCAAAATTGATAACAGTTCTGTGAACATTTAAGTTATCACAAAATTTGCTATTGTATAACAAATAAGACCCTAATCACAGTCCTGTTGATGAATGGAATAAAGAAGATACACTTGTGAAACTAAATTTGGTATGTTGCCATGCAGCTGTGTATTTAGGTCACTGGAGGTAATGGGAAATTACTTTTCATTTCCACTGTAAGCCTGATTGATATTATTGATAAGTAGAGATCGGATTATATGCAACATAAAAAACTTGAAATATTTATAAAAAATGCTTAAAATATGCATCTCAAATATGAAAAGTGTCAAATATGCAAGTTTAAATAATAAAAAAAAAAAAAAGAAGTAATTTTTAGTCTTTTATTTCAAAATCAGCATACGGTTAGTAAGTAGTTGAATAACATATGGATAAATTTTATAATTAACAATTATTTAACTTTTTGTTATTTTCATAAACATAAACAATCAGGTACTGTTCGAAATGTTCGGTAGTAAGATTGTGTCTTTGATCAGTCAAAATATTTTTATAAGTGGAAAAGGATCACTCCACATCCACTGAGGTAACTGGGCAGAATTTGAATTTGGGAGTTATGTTAGCACTTATTGTTTCTGGCAAAAGTTCACCCGTCCCATTAATAAAACCATCAATTTAACACACAGGTTCAAAACCTGGGTTATTGTTCAAAATGTTTTCAAATTTTTCTTTAAGATTACACGGGAATACCTCTGGCAATGCAGAGTTCATTTGGCGGATTTTATTCATTAAATGAATCACAGCTATGCTTTTTTTTTATATACTAGAATCATTAAATGCTTCCTTGGACTGACAAACTGCCATAGTCTCTGCACTATTGAAGTCATTTACTACACCTTTGATGGCCTCAAATGTTCATTGTAAAACAGCACAGTTTCAATCCACGTTCCCCATCGAGTTACCACTAGTTTAGGAGGTAAAGGCACATTTGGCAGTTTTTCTTTATAGGCTTTATTGCAAGCAGGTGTCTTAAGAAACACTTTCTTTGTTGATGAAACCAGTTTATTTACATTCCCAGACGTGGATCGTACACATGGATCATACTTCTTCAATGAGTCGATGTACTCTGTGAGCAGAGCACGTCACATGAATCAAATTCGAATAAAGTACTTGGAGAGCTGTAGCTGCCTTGATTGTATAGGGAGCAGCATCTGAGAGAAATATAAACAGTCTCTCATCTGCAGAAGATTCCGGAAATATTTTTTTAATACCCTCATTCATGAATCTGGCGATTGCAGAATGATTGTCTTTTCAAGGTGTTTGCAGGCCACCAAATAGGAAGTAGGAAGAAGAAGGCTCTAGTTTTAATGTACCAACAATTAAACTCGGAATGAAACTGCCACAAATATCGGTAGTTTCGTCAGCTGAAATCCAAATAATGCTGTCCTTAAGTTCATTGCGTGTTTCTTCCAGAACATGCAGGTAAATTGTAAGAATGTAATTTTTACGCAGTGTTGATTCATGTGGTATATTTTGATTCAAGCAATATTTTCGCAGAAAATCTTTGAAGGTAGGATTTGTAAGTTTGTGAAGAGGAATATTACTTGTAAGCAATGCTTCACGTAAATCCATGCTAAAGTGGTTTTTTTGTTTACCTTTGGAAGTGAAATCACTGCTACTTGCTGCTGTTACAAGTTGTTGTCGTGGGACTTTCTTTTGTAATTCTGTGATATGAAGGCTTGTCTTGACATGCTAGTCTATTTGAAACATTTTGTGCACGAAATATTTTTCTCGTAAACTCAATAATATAAAAAATTTCCGTCATATGTAAATATTCCATGATAGTCAGCTGTCCATGAAGAGACACTTCTTTTTTCGGGAGGCATGGTACACATTAAACTTTACACAAACAAATAAAAAACTAAACTGATGCAATGAACACCAACAATAAAATGTGTAATTTAATTGCCCAGTGGGAGAGTACCGCAGTAGGCATGTGCGACACAGAAAGGTATAGTCGGTCCTTGTCTTGCATGAGTTTGTGTTTTACTTGGACTCATAGTAATATTATCCTACCAAAACAACAGACGCGTAGCTGCTAAGTGTGCCTTAAGAAACGTGCGTCTAATAGGTTTGGCCGGCTACAATGTATGACTTCATTTGTTTTGGTAGGTACCCTACCAAAAAATATTGTAAATATAGCGAAAATATGCATCATCACTAGATTTTAAGGAAAAAATGCAATAACCAGTGAGAATGGGCTTAATATGCAAATGCATATAATCTGGTCTCTATTGATAAGAATGATAAAAGTGATTTTGAGAAGTGTCTTGTTTCTCATCCTGAGTCACATACAACCAGTATGATTATCATTTCATACTAGTGCCTTCAAGTATACTTGATGTACACTTGCATACTTGAATTTTAGAGACAAAAATTTTTGTTAGTGCAGTTTTGTATTAAAAATAGTATTTTCAATGCTAGTATGCCTTTTAAAATTATACTATTACCACATATATTAATGTATGTCAATAAAATTATGTTATCATGATTTCACATTCTGCATGAAGAAAATTCAGAGCAACAATTCTGGTATCATAATTTTTCTATGTGGTTCCCTCAGGCAGGAAAAGTCAATAAAAGTCTGGAAATATAAACTTAGTCGGAAAAGTCAGGAAAAATTATAAAAAATGTCAGAGAATTGAATTTTTGTTATCGAATTAAGATTATGTTATTAATAAAATATTTTTTAGGTAATGCCAAAATATATTTGATATACTTTCCCGGCATCGTGAAGTGACAACCCCATCACCCAGCACATTGCAACTATGTGCATCAAGCAGCCATTAATATGTCCTGTTCTTACTTACATTCCCTAATTATTCTTTTATATTAAAGGAGGAATATTCCAAATTACTGTTAATTTTTTCACTGGTGAAATTTTAACAGAATCTTACCATTGAAAAAGTTAAAGGTTTTCAATTGTTTTCTTGGAATTTTTCTCAAACCACCATGAATCTTTTTTTTGTATTTTAGGTAATTAATGCTTTTAAATGGCATCTAAAAAGACTCTGTTTAATGATAAGTGGTTGAATATAAACTTACACCTAGAATTGCGTTGGTTGACATTTTTTTTTATGTTTTATTTTTTTGTGTATCATACTTTTTTTGATGTGCGTAAATAACATTTTATGCTGGGCAATATAAGCCGAAAGACAGTGACTTTGCGCAGTAAAGGAAAGGATGAAAATTAGAATTCTAAAAACAATCCAAGCTTCCGAAGAACCATTGTAATAATCATGTTGAAAAATCTGTGTATGCATATTTATATATGTATATATTTTTTTTATTAATCTTATTTTTTATGATCCATTTTGTTTTAGACAATGTTTCTTTATACTTAATATATTTTTATAGTAATAATAATCTTTATAATAGTATTATCTCCTAATATTTTGATTGTTATACAACTTTAAAATTTTTCATTTTTTACTTATATGACCATTCAAGCCTTGCAAGCCTTTACCCTTTCTTTGATCTTGTGCCATTATTTTTTTCAACCGATTTCTTAAAATACTTTTAAACTTTATTCAATCTTTGTAATTTTAATCTTTTTCCCAATGATTTGATTCCTTGTAATCTCCCTTTTAATACTGTTTTCACCTTCCTTTCTTTCATCAACACAGTGTATGTCTAAACAGTTGTAATCGTCTGGCTTTAATTTCTGCTATTTTATCTGCATAATTGTGTTTATTTCCTATTACTTTATTAATTCCTATACTGCATTTTCTTCTTTTTTTCTAAGACTACAAATTCTTTATATTGTATTTTTGAAACATGAGCTCATAATTTTTCATTAATTGATAAAGTGTAAATTTTAAGTTATATTTATTTCAGATTAAGAAATTACTGGTTATTATGCCAAGGTGGGGCTATCATATGATGTAATCATTTTGCATAGGTTTAAATTAATTTCTTCCTTTGAATATTTGTAAAACAAGTTTTACTTTTTCAAGCAGTAAGAAAATATTAGTATGTTTTTCAAAAAAATTAATTTATTTATACCTAACACTGCCCAACAAGGAATTGTTTCTGAATGTTACTTTCACTTCAGGAGTCAAATCTTACACCCATTTTGGGTGTAAAAACAAAGAAAACCTTTTATTAGCTCTAGTTTCTATGATATACAAGTGGAAGTATTTTATTTTAATGGACTAAGAGAAAAAGATACGTTTTAATTACATATACCAACAACATAGAAAGTCCATTTGACATTTTGTTAATGACAGTTACATTTTAAGAGTTCTTAATTGATGGAAGAATGCCTGGCAGTTGGTTGGGTCTGCAGAGAATCATGTGGCGGCTTCATGAGATTGTCTTTTGGCTTTCCTCTTGTAAGTGAGCTCTGGAGCATCCCTACACACAGACCAGCAGTAATCCACAAGCATTGTTTTTCTTCTCAAAAAAAGAAAATAGATTCCTATGACGATGTCTGTACTGTGAGACCCTGACATCATGTTGAAGATTCCATAGCTGTAGTCTTGACCCTAGAAGTTCTACCTTCTTCTTTGACAAATCAAGGTCTCGAATGAGATCACTCAATTCCACTTGACACAGTCTGTGCGGTTTATCATCTTTTTTTGCCAAAAAAAGTCATGGTATGTGGAAAGCTTGTTGGGTTCTTCTTCCTCTACACTCTTCATTTCCTACTTCAACTTCATCATTTTGGACTGGATTAGGAACTGATAAACTATCTGAATGTGGAACAGGTCAAATAGCAGATGGAAGATTAGGGTATTGAGCTGTTCCTCTTATTTTCATTGACTTTATAGGTAGAGTCAAGCAGAAATAGCAGTTATCTGTATGGTTTGTAGGTTCCCACCAAACCATAGTCACAGCGAAAGCCATAGATCAATTTTATTTTTCAGCCACTTTCGTAGTATAACTTAATTAGAACATAATATGTTCCAATACATACAATATGTTCTTAATTGTGAAGCCCATGACTTATCCTGGTCCCCTACCTTCATACCAAAATAATGCTGATAGGCAATCTTCACAAGAGGTGTCAGATTGTGTTTCTGTGATGAGAATGTTATTACACCACATATGTAACAAAAACTATTCACTAAATTTACACATTTTTGTGGCATTTTGATTTAACAAATTTTTAACTTCAAAAGCACTTGAAAACCAGAAATTCTGCCCTAATTACAACACAATATGAAACTCAATCACAGCAGCAGTAATAATGTTTATAACCTGCAAAAAGTTTGAGAACATTATGTTATGTCATTTAACAGATATGACAACTCCAAAAACAAAATTACCCAAACTAAAAATGTAGATCAGGTACAAAATGACATGTCATAATATCTACAAAGCAAGAGCTAATCGGTCATTTTTATGGTGATTTTTGAATTCAGCAGATAGAAATATGGGTTCGAATCCTGGTCAGGCATTGTTAGGTACATGTCATTGTGGTCTTATTCATAAGACATATTTAATCTTAAGATTACATACAAATTATGTCAATTTTCTGTTTCAGATGAACGTGCTTCAGGAGCATCATCATCTACCAATGGTGATGTAAAAAAAGGCTCCAAGAAAAGAGCTGCAAGAAAAGCTGATGGTAATAAAAAGTTACAATTGGATTACAAGATTGAGTATGCAGTTAGCAGCAGAGCTGCATGTAGGGGATGTCATGAGAAGATAGTGAAGGTATTTTTTTTATGTTGTGTTTTCTCTGAATTTTTCTAATTATTCTTCAGGAGCCATGATTATTATCATGGGAATTGGGTCAGTTAGTATGACAACCATTTTTTTCTTTTTTAATGGAGTATTTAATAGGACCCTGTGTGCTTGTCAGAGAATTGTTTTTCTACCTAACGGAGTTATAAAAAAAAAACCACACTAGTGGCTGAAGTACTGGCTACTTAGTCTCCTTCTAATCAAACGTTGCTCTAGTTGTTGAGAGCATTTAATTGACACAAGAATTACATAATTATTTTTTATTATAAATGAAAATATTTTTAAAGATTGTAGTTAAGTAACAATTAAAAGTTATTCTGAAATTGTAATAAATCTCATTTGTTGGTATCAAGATAATAATTAGAATACACCATGTACAACATTTTAGAAAAAGAATCTTCAAGATCTGATTCTACATGTTTTATTTTAAATCCAAAAAAACTGAGATTATTGCTGTTACTAAAATACTGTTATTATTTGTAACTGACTATAATAAAAGAAGAAAATGGAGGTAATGTTAGGATCAGATTTTTTAACTTTTCTCCAAAATAACAACTTAACAAGGCACCTAATAATAACTAAGAAGGAGCCTCCATGAGGTGCGCCTATATTTATTCAGAACAAATAGGAGAAATTAGTTTGTTGAACTGAATCTAAATAAACTTCAAACTTCATCTTATCAAGTCATACCCCACTATCACCTCACAAGGCCACATTTTAGAGTTGTAATTCAGCACCTAGTCCCACCACAAGTGGGACCCATTTATAGTCAATCATGAAAGGTCTTTAAGGATTATTCCACCAACTAATCCAAGCAATGCCAGAGTAGGAGTTCAGAGAAGGGAGGACTCTGATACTGTAGGCTACCGCTTAGAAGATAACATGTGATCGGAAGCGTTGGAATGCCCTAACACTGCACACATGAACATAAGAATACAAAATAAAACCAAAGAAAATTACTAAGAATGTCCACACGCAATGTAAACTCACTCATGCAGATTAGACTGGTAAACTAAAATAATAACCAATCTAATAGACCAACACAAAGTTCTTATAATGTGACTGTAGATAGTAAGAGACACCAACCATGATGCCTTGGAATATCAAGGATGCAGGCTCTACAAAGGTGTACATGGGAAGAGAGTGATGAAAAGTGTCTCACATTTTGTAACAGGCTTTTGGTAAGCCTCAAAATAATAAGCTCTGTATAAAAATTCAAATAATAATCCCCAAGAATCTCAATACTCATCCTAAAAGCATCTAATAAAATCTACGTAATAATAATAATAATAAATGCCCACGCCCCTAATAATAATAAAAACAAATTTCCAAAAGACTTAGAAAGAAAAGTTCTGGTGATCTCATCAAGTCCTACTTGATGAGGTCATAAATAACATCCCCAAAAATCATGTTAACTAATTGGAGACTTCAATGCTCAACTAAGCATAGAAAGAAGATACCATGATATCTTTGAAAAATGGCTTGTTCAAAAGAGAAGAAACGAAAACGAACAGACTCATTGATCTCTGCAGAAACCACCACATCCTAATCTTGAAATCCACATAATTCAAGAGGAAACCTCAAAAACTCAACCTGGTAACACCCTGACTACACTAATGGAAATGGCAACTAGATCATGTTTTCACGGACAAACACCACAAAGAGATCTACGACATAAAGCCTTCTAAGGAGTGGACACAGGCTCAGATCACTATGTAATCAAAATTAAAATTAAATTCACTTCCCAAAGGAAGCAATAAAACCAAGTCTGTAAAACAAAAAGAAAATAGACCTACCCAACTAATCAAGAATGAAAATTACCTAACAGCAACAATCTAGATTAAACTCAAAGACCTAGTCAAAAACCTTAAACAAACCACACAAGACATTACAATACAGTTATAAGTCCGGAAGCCACATCTGTAGCAGAAACACTCTTCCATCTGAATGAACAATCAAAGACTGAAAGACTCCAGAAAATTGGAAGAACTTGCATATAGAAAAGTACCAGAAATATGAGCAGTGGTGGGTCATGCCAAACAAAGTTAGTTCAAAGAGTTAGAACCTATCACTGATACCATGCATAAGAGGAGACTAGGATTCTTGGACACATCATGAAAATGCAAGATTCAAAACTTCTGAAACAGCTGGTTCAGTACAATCTTGATTCAAAAAGCACCAAGATAGGATGGAGATGGATCAGAGAAAAAAGAGAGGATCTGAAGGAAATTGGCCGTAGAAGACACCACAGACAAGGTAAAATTAAAAGAAAAAATCAAGGACAAAAAAACACGCTTCTTATTCACAAGAATGAAACTCACAACATGATCATTTTCAACACCAGAAAGGTCATGAAAACCAGAACGTATAAAAAAGTACTGGGAGAATCGCAAGGCCCGAACAGACTTGGATAATGGACTGACTAAAGTGATCTATGTGGTCATAAAATAAATCATTGTGTTTTGTAAGTTTGGGACTTTCTCTTCATGAAATGGAATGATTTTGATGATTCTATTTTTTTTCCAAGATTTTACTGTTATTTACAATTTCAAGTGATATGTAACGATCCCAACCCCGTAGGGGAAGACAACCGCCTTTTGACGTTCTGGTTGCTGCCATCCCCCCATTCCTTGCCCTGTTGGGCTTTAATGGGAGTTGTCTATCGCCCTCTGACTTTTTACATCTCAGAAATAAGCCTGGCTTCATAGGGATGCCACCAATGCAAATGCCTCAGTAGACATTTGCATCAGTGATTTAATAACTTAGCTTATTGCCTTCACTGTAGGCCTCATCTGGACATCTTGAATGTCCTACATCATCTCCCTCTGAACTAGCTAACCGAGCTTGTGGAACCCCGTGCCTAGTTCTACTTGTTATGAGCCAATTTCATGAACGTCTCGTAATTTCAGGTAAATAACACAACATACCACCAAACATGTTGATCGCAACAACAAAATTTAGTCCTAGTTCCCTTAGTGAACTCAGCTTGCGCTTTAAATATACCCTTGACTTAGGTTAATTACAGACTTTGGGGTCTGGTCTACCAGGGAGAGGCGGATTGATCGCCTACTCCCACTCAGCTCCATCGCAGAGTCCTATGTGACATTCACCACAATAGACCGTCTCGTCGAGATGCCACTACACCTCACAGCTGCAAGGTGTCCCATGCCCTTTGGCAGTGCAACCGCATCCCACCGACAGTGTCGTTTGCTCGTTCTATAATGCCCTCGTCAAAACGCCACTACAGTGATATGTAACCAGACATAATTCTTATATTCAAGGTGTTTTTATGCAAAAATTCAACAAAATTTGTTTGTGTAACTTAATACCTATACTTCATTCAATTAGCTTATCAAGTTGAAGTAAACTGTGCGTATGTGTGTGTTCAGTTGTCTGATTCACAATCATCTCCTGTAAATCTTGATGTGAATAAAAGAAACTACCTGACGTTAATATTCAGTAACCACACCCTATTATATTTTATAAAAATTATACATATATTTTAAATTTAAATAAATTTAGACATGTTAAATGATCAGTAAATATCTCTTACTTTGTTTGCCATATCTGATAACCCATGAGTATTTTATTCATTAAAATTGTTTATTTTTTTGTAGTTTCCTTGAGTTTTTTAAGAGTTATGAAATTTTCAATTACCCACTAACAGTAAAAGTTCACTAATATTTTGGATTAAATTTCTATGATAATAAACAAATAATAAATTCAATTCAGTTTTCATCATCTGATTGAGAGATTCATAGTGATGTCAGTATTAAGAGATTCAATGAGAGACTAACTCTATTTTTTTTCCTGGTATATTCAGTTCCCAATAATTTGGTTAAACAGTATCTGTTACATGTTTTATACACTTTTTCCATTGCTGCTGGCCCGTTTTATCAATGGCTTTTAAGCATATATTTTTAACCATTAGATATTTTAAAAGTAGTATTTTTTGATGCCATGTATCTTTTGATTTGTTCCCAAATTAACTCAGTTGGGTTGAGTACCCAATGATTGGAAGGTAATTGAAGCATGGTTTTGCCACTGGATCTTGTTAACTCATGCGTTTTATACACATTAAAGTACTTTTCATACGTGAAACCCTTTGCAATAATTGGACTTTAAAGTTCATCCTCTTCAAAAAAACTTCTTTTGAGCCAAGCTACATTTTGATATTCTTTTTCTAAGACAGGACTGGAATTTTTTCCTTTTTACATGAATGATAGGGGTATTATCTAAGTCAGTAACTGAACTGTCTTCCAGAAGAGGTATTGCTGAACCATTTCTCAAAAATGCTGTTCATCTCATTATGATAGTTTCCTGTAGATTTAGATTTAAAAATCCAGGGACCATCATTGACAAACTTGGTATCACTGCTGATATGCATAATTATGAGATGCCTGCCTACCTTTACCCGGTTGATAAGCCACACTAAAATGCTTTTTTTTTTATGATTCCACAACTTTATCGTTTCAAACAAAATTTTTTGTGTAGCCTTCGTTTGACCTTTCATCCATGTAATATTATATTCTATGCCCTTCTTGCCTCATTCTCTTTATTTCAGTAAGGTTATGTCTTCGCCATATAATGATATCGTCCCTTTCAATTAAGGCACTTTCCTGGCCTTGTTTTTCATATTTAAAATTCATACTCAAACAATTTTTAAAAAATTGTTCTTTGGAAATGGTAGATCGTTATCATCATTTACAACTCATAATACTTTGTCTATTGTAGGCAGTTCGTTTCAAAAATAAAATTTGTGTACTTTTTTATGAATCGCATTTTTATCGAAATTGTCAACTTTTTCTTTAATTGACCTATGGGGTTTAGTTTTCTTAGGAATCCGTAATTCATTATAGTAGATTTTTACTTGCAAATCATGTTGTACACTGAAAAGCACAACTTCCACTTGTGTTAGCAGTTTTATTAACAACATCTGAAATCAACACTATTGGATTATTCTGTAATTCGCTTTTTTAAGCATTTAAAATTATATGTTTTTTCACATTCTTTTTTTAGAAGGGATATCAATAATTGTGCACTATCAGCTGAATCGGTATTAGACATGATGTGAAAATAATGGTATAACTCAAATCATACAGACACAAATTTAGGAATACACTACACCCACGTTCCAGTAAACTTAAAAAAATTGCATTACCAGTATGTTAACTTTATAATTAGAGTAAATAAGTAACAGAAACTCAAAAATTGAACATGAGAACAAAAGAGTGATCATATGTAAAGATCAAGGGTTAATAGAACTGAAAGACATAATATTATATAAATGCTTGATTACTATGACTAAAAGTCATAAAAACATAAACTAAAAGTCATAAGTCGAGTCATGAAACCTATATCATGGAATCATGCATAATGGACCATTATCCTGTGATTTTGTCTCTACAGAGCTACTCAATTTTTGTTCTAGAAAATAAGATTAGTAAAAAGCAAACATGGATTACACAGGGTTTTACTTCATCATGCAAAAGAAGTATCACGGGAAAATGAGACCAAGTTCACTAATTATAAAATAGAAGAAAAAATTGCCAAAAAAAAATGCTTTAATAGAAAAAATAGTTAATGTTGTGAAAACATAAGCAAAAAAATATATATATACAGGGTCATTCACGGGAACCGGATGTTTTTAAAATAATCATAAAAAATTGAATATTTACTTTAAAAAAGTTTTATTGGTACTGAAACACTTGTTAAATCAAAGCATTTGTTACTTACTCATGAACGAAAAATTATGTCCAGCAAGTGATGTCCATTTTGGGCAATACATTGTTGTAGCCTTTCACGGTAACTGGCCTCAATTCTTTGCAGCATGTCTACATCAATCTGAGTGACGTGATGACGAATTGCAATCTTTAGGCCCTCCAATGTACGCGGTTTATTGCCATACACACGCGATTTCAGAAACCCCCACAGAAAAAAATCACAACTACTCAAGTCAGGGGACCGAGGGGTCCAAGGAATATCGCCGAATCTGGAAACGATCCGTCCCGGAAACAAGTTACGGAGAACAGCCATCATTGCCCTCGCTGTGTGCGCTGTAGCTCCATCCTGCTGGAATAACACATTTTGAAAATCGATTCCCCAGTTTTGTAACTCAGGGATGAAAAACGTATTCAACATCACAATGTAACGATCAGCTGTTACAGTTATGGCAGCGTCATTTTCTTCAAAAAAATATGGTCCAATAACACCAACTTTTCCTATTGCACACCGGACAGTCACCTTTGGGCTATGAAGTGGTCTCTCGTGAAGCTGCTGCGGGTTTCTTTCTCCCCAATACCAGCAATTCTGTTTGTTGATGAAGCCATTCAGATAAATATGGGCTTTGTCACTCATTCACAATAACAAATTTTCATTTTCTTCAAAAGTGGTAAGCATTTGTCGACAAAATTGTAATCGCTACGTGAAATCTTGCTCGTTTAACTGCTGCACGACGGCTATCTTGTAAGGATGGAAATGCAGGTCTGTATGCAGGATTGGTCTTACCGTACTTGTGCTCATTTGAAGCGCTGCTGAATGCCTCTAAATAGAATAATTGCCGCTCTGAATAGAGCTGCGTGGACTTCTGACAATGGCTTCCCTTACTCGTTTGATGTTCTCCGGAGTGCTAGCAGTTCGTCGGGGACCCGGTGATTTATTCTTCAATATTGAACCACTTGTTCGAAGGTTGTTTACCCATTGCAATATTGTGTTACGAGAAGGGACACTTGCATTACGATGGATATTAAACTGACGGCGGAAATCTCGCTGAACAGCAGTTACGGATTCGTCATTTCACACAAAACTGTCATACGCGTACAGACGCTGGTCTAGCGTCCATGGCTCCATCTCAACGACTAAAATGTAAATGCTATGAACAAAGGAAACGTCAGACACCAGCCACGTGCCCCTCCCACCACGAACGCCCGAATACAACCCACTTCAAAAACATCTGGTTCCCATGAATGACTCTGTATATATATATATATATACAGTAAATTTATATACTCTTTTATTTACTCTTATTTTATTTATTTACTCTTTTTTTGTTTGTAATATATATATATATTACAAACAAAAAAAGAGTGGATAAAGACAGGTTTCTTAAAATCAATTAAAAGATGTAAGTTATTTAAAGACCCCGTAATAACTAACAGTCACATTATGTACCAAAAAATGGGTACTTTATGGAAACATTTTAGTGTCATTAATTTAAAAAAGCCAAGAATAAATATGATAAAGATGTTGTCAGTTAAAATGTTAGCAAAGGTAAAAAATTATGGAGGATTATTAACTTGATCAAAATAAATGAGACAACTGAAAAAAAACAAAATAAAATAATTTACATAAACATATAATGGTAAAGGTAAAGGATAAATGTTTTGGTAACTTTTTTCATAAATGTAGGAAGATTCTAGTTAATCAAATACCAGATGATTCAAAAAGGACTTCAAATTTTTAAAGCATATAAAAATTAATTTAGTTAACTTGCAGGTTTGGTTGAGAGCACATTTCATAGCAAAACATATCAAGTTTTGACTCACTTAGTTCATTAGTACCGAATTCGGTTACCAGCATTGTTAAAAAAGGTAGATAAAAATGGATACATTTACTGGTGCAGAACATCCTCACTGTGTGTTTAGGTTTCATGATTTGCAGATCAGCTTAATATTTGTAGAGCGTACAGTAGGGAGCCTCCTAGTAGGCATTCAATTTACTCTTGGCATCAAACCTTCATTGAAACAGAATGTTAAACATACAAAATCACCAGGATGCCTGCTATCCTTGAAGCAGCTGTGGAACAACTTGGAGAAGGCTTTGCATGTAGTTCAAAAAAATCAACTTGACATGCATCATATGAGACTGGCATTCCACAAACAACAATTTGGTATGTATTACATAGACGATTCCACTTGAAACCATACAAACTAACCACAGTTCAACACATTACAGATGACAACAAACATTGCTCGCAGTTTTGTGTGGAAATGATTGATAGAATTGTAGACAATACATTTTTAGACTGTGTAATTTTTAGTGATGAGTCAATGTTGATTCTGCTGGATTTTTTCTTGTGGGGTTTCATTAAAAATTGAGTTTATGTATCATATTTACATGTTGAGCTGAGATTTCGAATTGGTGCTCAACTTGCTAGCTACAGTCTAGAATGAAATCGACATCAGGTGGATATATGTCGCATTACAAACGAAAGCCATATTGAACCAAAGTGAATGTTGGTGACAAACTTTATGTGTTTTTGTATGAAATGAGTCCTCAACTGAATCTGTAAGTTATCTCAATAAATTTTTATATGCTTTTAAATTTGTGAATTCCTTTTTGACCTGGTTTAAAGACAAGGGACCCAGAGGTAGGGAATTCATTAGATTTTATTACCCACAAACTCTAATGAAGTAGTAAAAATAATACAGAATCTCAAAACATGAAAAGCTGCAGGAGCTGATTGAGTTATAAATGATGTACTAAAGCGATTGGTGAATCTTATCTCTGAGCCTATTGAATAATTTTGGGTTGAGACAAAATAAATATATCTACAGATGCCCTAGCAAAACTCAGTGAGTTGATTTACAATGCTTTTGATGCTGTAGATCATGCCAATGGTATTAGATAAGTGAAAAAATGGGATTTCAAAGGAACATAAATAAATTACTGAAAGGTTTTCTCACAGATATGTATCAAAAAGTAAAAATTGTAGAATGTATGAATTCCGACAGTAAAATAGAGTATTGAGTACCTCAAGGCTCAATACTCAGCCTATTATTATTTCTCCTGTATATAAGTTACATACCAAATCACAGATCATGGGGCCATTCTTTCCTTTGCAGATGATACTGCAGTTTTTTTAATCAGCTAAAGACTGGAACATTTTGTTTAATAATGTATAAGTTCTGATTTTCCTTCAGTAGACCAATGGTTTCTGGCAAAAAAGTTAACAGTTAACTGTGAAAAAACACAGATTTTTTGTTTTGCCACAGACACTATATCAACTTTTGAACAATTTCACTTCATATTATTTAAACATTACTATTAAGTAATCGATTAGCAATAGTGCTGAGGACTTGGGCATTACATTTGATTCTCATATGCATTGGAACCAACATATTGGAAAAGTCACTGCTAAATTAAGTGAATTTCATTTCTGTTTGTTAAAGTAATGGAAATCCTCAATAGAAAAAAATTTACTTTAGACTGGTACACTAAATGTAATGCTTAAAAAAATGTTATTTTGTAATCAGAGATTTCCTTCTGAGGAACTGTATCAATTAGCACAATTATATATTAGAAAAATATGTTATAACATTGCAGTCAAAACTGTAATCAAAAACAAAAAAAAGAATTTTTAAAAATAGAAATCATTTCATGACATGCACTAAAGCTAACAATCAATATCTATTTAAAATATCTGAAATAGCCAAAGAAATTGGCAAGAGGAGTAATATATATATATATATTTTACATATTAATATATATATATATATATATATATATATATTCTTAAATACATGGTCAAAAAATGTACCTAACAAACAGTTAAAAGAAATAAATAATAGGGATAAAAAGTCATTGAAAACCAAATAGAAAAAAGTATTGACTTATTTGAAAGTTTGGAATTAAGCTCAAAGTTTTAAGTAAATGTTCTATTTATTTTAATTTTAACTATTAAATTTGTTTTATAGAAGGAGGCGGAAAGTGCAAAAAAGCATTCATGTTTTTATAAATTATGATATTTATCCTTGTAATTTACTCAGAATAATAAATAAATATTTTTTGTTTATATGGTTAATTTTTATTTAGAATTTTATTTAATTATGAATAAAAAACTAAAAGAAGAAATTTATTTATGGTGATATTTTTTCAGGGGGAGATAAGAGCATCAAAAAAAGATTTTGAAAGTGATGAAGGTAAACGATATGGTGGAATTGATCTGTGGCATCATTTAGAATGTTTTGTCAAATTACGTTCTGAATTAGGTTTTTTTGATTGTGGAGATTCATTATCTGGTTTCACAAAACTAAAAGTAGAAGATAAAGCTGAAGTGAAGAAGGTGTTACCAGAGATAGTGTAAGCTATAACATTTCTAAACTAATACATTTTTTTATTCATTATTCTAATTATTTAATTCTTAAGAGTATAATGATGAAATATTAAAATTTGTAAGGTTTACTGTTCCTATTATTTTGCTGACATTCAAGCTACTTTGATGATATGTAAGCTGAAATAATAAGTAAAATTCATGAAGGATTTGTTAATGATGGTGGTGATATTAATAAATAAAATAATTATATCAGCATTTAAAACATGTGAACTTTGACAAAAAGAGATCAGTGTTCTTGACGATTGCTAAAAAGCCAAATTGTTTATATTAATTAAGTTTGGGATTTAATTAAGAAAGACATTGGCTAAGTATCCAAGAAATTTCTCATGACATTGGTAGTAGTAGAGGATCAGCAATGTAATTTTAATCGTAACTTGGGTCTCTGCAGGATGGTTGTAAAATTTGTACCCAAGGTACTCTTGACTGATCAAAAAAAATCATGCTGAAGTGGCTGAATTTTTCTAACAGTGATTCTGATGTTATTCTAGTTCTTTACGCTCAAGTTATGCTACCTGTGATTTTTAATCATTCTGCAAGTGTAAAACACTGCTTAATAATCTTAGTTTGAGAGGATATGAAAAAACAAGACTTAGATGGCTGCTACTCTGAAACAAGATTTTCAGAAATGTTCTGAAAAATGAGTTAAGAATTGAGCTAAGTGTGTGGTCATTTATAAAGAAGATCATGTATTGCAGAAGATGTTATTACTAAATATATGATTATTTTTGTTTTAATGTCTTAAGTAAAGTCTAATCCTTTTTTGCTCACTTCATACATAGAGTAAAAGCTTTTAAACTGTTCAAGTTTTGATGTTACGTCTAAATGATGGCTACTGAAGTAACCGTGTAATGTACACTCACATGTACTTGTTATCAAATTTTGCTTTTGGAATGCTATTGTTGATTTAGCTGAATCCAGAAAACAGAAAAAACAGGCCGGGTAATTGAAAACATTCTAATTCCTACATAAAATTTACTGACTAAAACATTTTAACAAAGACAGCATAGTCACCATTTTTTTTTCAGCATTTCTGATAACTAGAAATAAGTTTTTTAACACCCTATTCATAAAAATCTGTTGCCTGAGATTTCAGCCAGCTCAATAATGCTGTTTTCAATTCATTGTTGTCTTCATAACATTGAGAACCAAGCCACTTTTTTTAAAGAAGGATGAAGTAGTAATCGCATGTTAGATTCAGAATATAAGATGGTAACTTAATTCTATTAAGTTTCCATCTGTTTTGATGAATCTGCTTGACAATTTTTGTGAATGAGAACAGTTCTTGATGGAGCATCTCACGTTGCTGGATCTGAATTTCACACCTTAGTTTTGAAAGTGTTTTAACACTGCACCTACATTGTGATTCTTGTTTCTGGCCCCATGGAATCTACCAATAGCATACTTTTTGTCCTAGATAAGACTTGCCATCACCTTCCGCACTGATTGAGTTTGCTTGAATTTTTTTGACTTCAATGAACTTAAATGACACTTTTGTTTGGTTGTTTGGACTCAGTGTTGATAAATAAAATCCATGTTCCATCACCAGCTATGATGTAGGAGAAAATTTATTCCCTCTCTCATAATAGTCCAAAAATTCACCTACTGCAGATGCCATTCTTAAATTTTTGTGTTCATTAATCATTATCTTCACTCGTCACCCAGTTTTGCACACAATTGATAGTCTAGTTTTGCAGAACAATTCTTCACACTTTATTTTCTTAAACTTTTGCATTCACTTATTCAATAAGTTTATTAAACACTATGACTTTTTTTAACACAAGGCTTTTACACTCTGTTCTTTTCTTATGATCATTTATGCAGCATTTATTAAACTCTGATCAGTGACCTACATTCACTTATTGTAGGCCTGTAAAATTATACAGTTCACACAGAGTTTCAAAAGTGGATTGAGAAATGTAATCGATCTGGATATTCAAACAAGTGGGTTTGTTTATTTTCAATGTCATCATTAATCACTGCTAACGGTAAGGTAGACAAAAATAGGCTGTTTATAAGGCTCCTGATAGTTAACTAATGAAATGTCTATGAATAGGCAATATTTATTCTTGCCAACCTCTTTTTATTAGCAACTGGCTGTTACTTTTTAAATCACGCCTTGCATTTTTAACATCACAGATTGATGTTATTCAATTCTGATTGTTATTGCTTTTATAAATATTAAGTAACTCATTATTTGCATGTATTAAATTTTGCAAACTGGCAGTACTGAGAAGTTCAACATGCATTATTATTATTATTTTTTTTTTTTGTAAAACTTATTAATTTTTATAATTATTATTTATTATATCATTGAATTCAACATATAGTTAGAGATTATATAACACAATATTTTCTGAAAATTCAAATATTTTATAAACATATTTACCACTGTTAATTGATCTTAATATAATTTCTTAAAGAAAACACCAAACCACAGTTATAAAAATAATTTATTAAAGTTTTAATAGTTAAATTTTACAAACTACTCACATTGTCAGTTGGCAATTAATATTATTATATGATTAAATGAATGCATAAGTAAAATAAGTGAAGATGCGTAAAATCACCTGGAATGTGAATGTTGTCTCCAACTGTTATATTTTATTGGAACTTTAATCATTTATCATATAATAATAATATTAATTACCAACTGACGATGAGAGTAGTTCATGAAAGTTAACTCCTCGAATTTTAATAAATTGTTTCTATAACTGTGCTTCTTTGGTGTTATCTTTAATATATTATATTAACATAATATTATATAAAAAATAAAAGTCCTCATGTTTACTTTTATATAGTAAGATCCCTCAAGTTTTTTCTCTCTTGCTGTTATTATTTTTTTTAAATTATCTTCATCAAAATATCAAGCAGTTCATTGTTATTGTTTTGATGATACCTTTGTATCTTTTTCAAAAAGTAATTACTTAACAGGAAATATGGATGGAAGTGTGTTGCAATGTAATTCTTAGGTAAATGTGATTACTGCTGTTACTACTAGTATGAATTGTGCTCTTATTTAGTGTTAACACTGGCATTTTTGTTGCCCATAGTGTAAAAGTTTTGGGTACTTGTTGATATTAAATATTTGTGGGTTGATCAAATTGATTTTGTTTCAAGATCAAGCTGCATTGTTTCAGTTTGAAACATCCTACTGAGTTGCTAAGCTTGTGATCATTATTAAATATTTTTTTATGATACTTTCATCTGAAATATAATATTACATCTTGGGGGCTACTTTAAAAAGTCAGAACAGATATTCTAGATACAGACATGGAACTGTTGAGTGTCTGTCAATATGATTCATATAGACCATCTTTTAGTAGATTAAAAATGTTAAAATTTTTATTATGTTCTACTATGGGTTCAAATAATTCACCTGTTATATAGTAGTGTGTTTCATTTTTAACAAGTTTTAAATGAACTCTTTCTAATTATGTAGTTTTATATTTATAATAAAAATGTGTTTTTAAAGTATGGTGGGAGATAGAAGAACACTTTATTTGTAAATTGTGTTAGCTTTTTATATATTTCTAAATGTTGTTATAAAATGGGTATTATACTCTTTAAATCTATTTTGAAGTAGGATTAAAAGGGATAGGAAACTTGTTATTCAGTTATGTAAATTATCTTATATTCAGGCCTAATAAGAAAAGAAGGAAAGGACTGTACTGTAATGTCTAATAATAATAATAGAATAAGTGTTATGATTTTATTATATGATTTATTGTTATTTTGTCTGAATTGAATAAAAATTCATATTTTACTTCATTTTATTATGTATAGTTGATTAATTAGGCATATCATGATGATGTAATCTAGCAAAAATTCTTTAATGAAATTTATGACGAAGTTGTTTCATAAAATTTTATGATATATAAAATTCAAATTTCTTTAGAGTATAATTTTAAATTAAATTATTTCATTAACTTGCAGGACAGTCAAACATTTAAAATTACAAATTTAAAAATAACTAATATATAAAAGCAAATGGTTAGTTAGGTTTTATATAACTAACCAATCTACAGTTTCCTTTAATGTACTGTTCTTTAAACTTGAAATACTTATCCCTTTGATCATTTGAAACACTTTTCATATGGTTTGATGTTCGTTTTTTTAAGGGTCATAGGGTCCTGGGTAAGACAGGAAATTATACTCTGGTAGGTGTTTCTTCTTCACAATTCACTTCTTTTTCTTATCCTTTGACTTACTGGAGACAAAAATAAGAGGCCTGCCTATACTTAGTGGTACCTTGACCGCTAGATTTGGGAGTACCTTAGTGGCACGTAGACAAAATCTTTGGGTAGAAACAGAGCCTGGGCATTTGCACAAGCACATAGGTTTGCTACCTTGATAATCTCTATTAAAGAAACTATTACCTTGCTGAGCACTAAAAGTTGAGAACTTGGCACACAAATGGTACTGTGGCAGCCGACTCAACTCCCACAGCACTTGCTCTAGGAAGAGAGAATAAAGGATAAGGAGAATTGAGAAAAGAAAAAGTCTTTCACTTTGACTATCTGATTGGAAGAGTCTTGCGGAAGATCTTCCTTATTCTCTATCCTTGCCCAATTTTATTTGTTCTTGGGATCTAGATTTGATGCTAGAATTTGGAGTGTGTTAATATTATTTAGCCTGTGGACTGTTTTGGAAATTCCATTTCTCTTGGGTAAAATCTAAAGACGGATTTTCAAATCCCTTATTGGGTTCGTTACTGCTGCACAGTCTCCTCACTGATGATTAATTACTTCAGAAAGAAACTGTCTCATTTTTAACTTGTTCACTCAGACTGTTAAAATATTTATGCAAGGTTTTTTTTTTATCCTTATGTCACAAATGAGAAACAGATTTTGCAGAAGTTAATTTTATATTCACTCCTGTTAACTTTTCTGACATGAACTCCAAAATACAATGGTTATTTTTTTTTCAAGGTCTGATCGGTCACGAAATTAAAACCTCAGTGAAAATAAACAAATTTTTATTTGTAACAAGTACTTACATAGTTACGCTATTTCTCTACATAGTCGCCACTCTGATTTAGACATTTGTCGTAACGTGGTACCAACTTTCCAATACCCTTGTCATAGAACTAAGCTGCCTGTGTTTTTAGCCATGTTTCTACGTTGGTCTACAGCTCGATGTCCCTGCCAAAATGTTGTCCTCCTAGCCAGCGTTTCATGTGAGCAAAGAGGTGAAAATCAGATGGAGCCAAGTCTGGGCTATGATGGGTGATGAAACACTTCCCAACGAAAACGCTGCAGGAGCTTTGTTACAGCTGCAGTGTGCGGCCGAGCATTGTCATGGAGAAACACAATGCCTGATGACAACATTCCTCTCCGCTTATTCTGAATTTCCCTTCCTAGACATTGAAGAGTCATACTGTATGAGGCTGACAATTTTCTCAAATTGCCTCATCCACTCGCTCAACAAGATAATCAGTTGACACTCGCTTCCTTCCCTGACCGCCTCCATCATGAACATCTGTACGTCCTCCTTTAAAGTTCCTGCACCATTGTCGCACTTTGCTGTCACTCATTGAAGTTTCACACATTACTTATTCGTCTATGAATTTCAGCTACATTACACCCCTCAGCCTGAAGAAATCGAATTACCTAACGCACTTCACACTTGGCGGGAGATGCTATTGTTGTAGACATGTTTACGTGCTAGCTGCGTGTTCAGAACTAAACGAAGTGACGTGGCGTGATTGAAGGCCATACTAGAGACGCTCCACAAAGGTTCATCCAATTTTTGCACGTGTTTTTATTTTGCGACTGATCGGACCTTGAAAAAAGTAACCCTTTGGTTGAATGTTAAGCAGTTTTCAGTCTATATTCAAATGGCATTTTACTTTGTTTCAAATAAAATATCAATACAATTTACTTTCTTTCTTGTGTTTCAAATTTCTTAAAAGATTCTTAAGTCAGTAAAACAGTTTCAGCTTGATTTCTCTGAAAATTTTACACATTTGTTGTTTTTTATTATTAGCTTTTCTAAAAATCATCAAACTTTCTTGCACAATCAACCTGCAATGATGCCATGTGATGACCTCTACCACACCTGGAGGCCTATTACATAACTTCATCTAGTTCATATGTTTCATTCAGCATCTGGTTATTTTTAGGTTTGCAGTTTGTAGTTCAGTTGGATATTTTTACATGCCAACAATTTTGGGAATGTGTAATAATTTTCACTGGGAAAGCCAGAATCTTTCCTGTTTAGTTTTTTTTATATTTGAAGGAAAAGGAGTCATATGCTTGAGTCGTTGCAGCATATGTTTGGGTTAATCAATGCAAACATTTTTCACCTGTAAATTGTTACTCCCATCACAGGCTTCTAGATTTCCCAATCATAGAAACGAGATTTTTACTTACTAGTTGAAGCATGACTTTTGAGTAATTGTTTTATCTTGCTTTGTTTTCTTTTTGGGTTAGTTGTCCCCTTTTAATGTCATTGATACTGTCTTGTCAGTTATGTTCTATGCATTAGTTTATATACTCACTGGATTTGTGCCAAGTTAGTGGCGAATCAGTAGTTCTGTCTATGGAACTGTCCAGGAACTCTGTTTCCTGCCTGGTTACTTAAAAAGAGTTCAACCAGGGTTGAGATTAGTATTAAGTAAAGTTGTACTTTACTTAATAAATAGAGGAATGTATTCCTAATATAGATGAGGAGAATAACTGTAAAAGTAGCTGTTTGGACTTTTTCCACCCATTAGCAGGGAGCTTTCCATATGTTATCTACACTGTTAATACAATCATCTTAAGTATTTACCTCTAAAATTTAATTTGTTAAGAGTCAGTTTTAAGGATTATTGTATTAGTTAGCAAGTACAAGGTCTGTTCAGGAAATAACCAAACATTTTTAACAACGTACCAAGAGAGATATTTAGTGATGTGTGGTTGGCAGCAGTGTGTTCCACATAAGCTCCTCTGTAACTATGTGTTCTTGGATTGTTGATATCTTGTTTAGTTTTAGTATTGTTATTTGAGTGCGACGTGTTTAAGTTTTAGTAGCAATTTTTGTAATTTGCAGTTTTCAAGTGCAATAATACAATGTAAAATTTTGTGTGAAATTGGGAAAAACTTTTCACAAAAA
The DNA here is from genome assembly GCF_047948215.1 of Lycorma delicatula. Lineage (NCBI taxonomy): Eukaryota > Metazoa > Arthropoda > Insecta > Hemiptera > Fulgoridae > Lycorma > Lycorma delicatula. Next base: position 111,411,196 of record NC_134456.1, on the reverse strand, counting down.
TGTTTCAGTTTTTGAAACAATCTTACAAAGATGATGCCCTGGGTCGTATGCAATGTTATGAATAGTTTTCATGATTTAAAAGTGGTCGTCAGAGAATATAGTATGACCCCTGACCAGGAAGGCCTTCGACTTCAACTGATGACACCTACATTCAGAAAATCAATGATCTGGTTTGTGCAAATTGCCAATTGACTGTCAGAGAACTTGCAGAAGAGGTCAGCATCTCAGTTGGATTGGATCATGCCGTGACATTTTGACGGAAAAATTGAATATGCAGTAAATTTCGTTTATTGTTTGATGACCAAACAGCAGAAAGAACATTGAGTGGATGTTTGTAGGCAACTTCTTGAACAAGCCAATGAAGATTAAACATTCATGCAAAGGTTCTTAACAGGAGATGAAAGCTGGGTGTACAGCTACGACATTGAGACAAAAGTTCAATAATTACAATGGATCGGCAAAGAATTTCCACACCTCAAGAAAGCACGTCAGTCTCTATCTTATGTCAAAGTGATGCTCTCTGTTTTTTTTATTTATTTCAATGGTATGCATTTTGAATTCTTGCCTCAAGGTGCAGATAACCGTGCATACTATCAAGGCATTTTACAATGGTTACATGAAAAAATCTGTAAAAAGGGGCCAGAGTTGTGGCGAGACAATTCATGGTTCCTTCACTACGACAATGTGCCCGCACATTCAGCTTTATCAATTTGTCAGTTTTGTTCCAAAAATTAGATGACTGTCCTCCCTCAGTCTTCCTACTTTCCAGACCTGGCTCCTTGTGATTTTTCTTATTTCCGAAATTAAAATTGGTGATGAAAGATTGCCGTTTTGAGACTATTGATGACATTAAAGCAAATTCATCACGGCCACTTCAAATGAAGCTATCCAGGACTGCTTCGCAAAGTGGAAATACTGCTGGGAAAAGTATGTGAATAGGGGAGGGGAATACTTTGAAGGGAACAAGGAGCAATAATCTGTAAAATTAATAATAAAGATTCAAAAATTAAAATTTAGTTATTTTCTGAACAGACCTGGTATGTTATTAAGTAAATATTCACTCAACACAATGTATTTGTGGGAGATGTTTTGGATTTTGAAAATTTGCTAAATTCAAGCAATTTATAAATTAACCTCCTGTTGTACATTACAAACTAGTTTAAAGCACATACGTGGTATATATCAGGAAAACTTAAATATTGTCAAACATACAATCATTTACCATTTTGTTCTGCACCCACTTCAGTAGCATATGGTGAAATATGGAGTTGATTGTTATGGCTTCTGCCATTTGCAAGGTACACGCATCATTTGTCTGTGAAACTTTGGAGCCAAGATTCAGTGTCAGCAGTGCAGAGTTTATGTAATGAGTAAGGATTATGTGAGAAGAGTGAAATAAGGTGCGCAATGAGGAAGGAAGCGTTCATTAAGTACATTCCATTTTGAGTAATGAATTGGTTGAAAAAATTGAACATGATGTTCATCATAAACACTGCTTTACAATTCTGAAATGTGAACATTTTCCTAAAATTTCATGGTTTATGGAATAAAGTTCCTTATGTTTCCTTAGGTTCATGCTTTACCATTCCCTTTACATCTCTGATTTAGAAATATTTGATTTTCATCTGTTTACAAAATTGAAGAATTGGCTTGCTACTCAATAATTTAAAAACAAGGGTGAACTCATGAATCAGGTCAACAAATGGATGGGTACTTTGGCAGCACCATTCTTTGAAGAAGAAATAGGCAGCTGGTGTCAAGATACAACAATTTTGGCAGGGATTATGTTGAGAAGAAATATAATTATGTATGTAACTTTTTTAATTTAAAGTTTTAAATAAAGTTAAGTTTAAAGTTTTTTAAAATTTATTTTGTTTATTTTTATTACTCGATTGGCGAGGTAAATAGCCCTTGGTTATTGTTCTGAACTCAATGGATCATCTGTGAATATATTTCTGCTTGTATTTTTTTTTCTTAAGAATATGAATTAATCGTAGTAATTAAATATATATATATATATATATATTTTTTTTTTTTTTTTTTAGGAAGACTGAAACAGATGCTTTAGATGGTGAGATACCAGCTAAAAAGATAAAAGTTTTGGAAGAGGATCAGAAAAAACTGAACGAAGAAAAGAAAAAGTTAAAGAAGCAAATTGATAAAATATTTAAGTTTAGAAATATTTTGAAGAATTTCAAAAGGAATTCATTAATACAGTTGTTAGAGTATAATAATCAAAAGATATCTTCTGGGGATGAAAAGGTTTGTATTTTTTTAATATTGTTCTTTTAGGGTAATATTAACATCATGTTTGATACTTTTAATTTCATGTGTGAATAAGATCATTTCTTTTTTATGTCTATTTGTTGTCTATTATGACTGGTAAAAATTGTGTAAAGTTGTATTGGAACTGACCCAAATCTAATTAATATAATGTTTATATTATTATTCCTTTAATTGCTTTCATGGTCCTCTTCAGTGACTGGAGGTTTTGTTTCTCACTTCAGCATCAGCTGATGTTTCTGTTAATGGACATGTTAGGACTCGTAAAGTGATGAGAATGTCTTTCAAGTATGAATGTTTTTGTGATTTGAATCTAAGAGGTAATAAATGAATGGTGTAATTGAGTGATTTTAAATGTGCATATATTTTTTTTATGTTGTCCCCCATTTGTTTAATGTAGAGCAATTGCAGTAATATTATATATTTCAGGATTATTAGTTTGTGTCACAGTATGTTTTGTTTCTTGTTCTAAAGGCTACGCTGCATCCTTTGTATGCTTGTGAGTTATTTTCTCTGTTTTTGGTTATTTATATTAGTGTTGTTGACTTGTTTTTATTCGTTGTAGTTTTATTTGTAATTGGTGATTTTGTTTACACCAAGTCATGTGTGATGTTATTTCAATTTTATAGCATTATGTTGTCTTTTTCTTCAGGTGATATGGTTGTGTTGAGTGGATCTGGAATGGATATGGATCATGATTATAAAAGATATTTTTTAACCATGGCAGATTTTTTATATTTGGAGATATTTTATATTTTATTTTAGACATTTTGAATGAGTGTGTCTGTCATTGTTAGTTATTTGTAAATTTTAAATCTGTAGTTGTATCAGTGATTCTACAAGCTTGTGACATCTCATTATATTATTGTTTTCCAAAACATTATTTTTGTGTAATTATTATTCTTATTTCATTTTTTGACTTACAAACAACGGGCACCCAAACAATACATTTATGTTGTTGTGTGTTCAATTCTTTTCAGTTGAGTTAGTTACGTGTATAAAAATGCTTAATGACTCGATATTGTAAACAATAACAATTCCTTAACCAATGACTAATGTTCTGACTGTTATTATGTATAGGCCTATAAAAATTTATACATGCAGTTAGAAATGATGTTTTTCATCATGATTATATTTAAATCTGTCATTCATAGTACAAGGTGTGTATTTAAAGAAATAAACTTTAGTCCATTTTATATCGTGTTCAGTGAAGGTATTCGGGTAGCGTTTTAGTGCAGTTATGTTATTTTATAATTGCTCATTGTTTTTCGCAAATTTTTTTGTAATATATAATTTTTTATTTTAGTTTTGTTCGGGTGTTATTAGTGCACTTTGTTATGGCAGAATTTATATCCGTAGTTAAGAAAAAAAAAACAGGAGTCAAGTACATGAAATTATCAACAATGTTTATGATTTTATGAAGAAAGAAGCTCTAAAAGTAGGTAAATTAACTGATGACAGACATATAATTGGCATTCAGAAATGCAAAGAAAAAAATGATATCCTGATGTGGGGTATCATGAACACAGGCTCAAAAACTTAGAAGAGAAAAAAGACATGATTCTTCAATTAACATCCCAGTCGTGTTCTTCCAGCGTGCCGAAAAAGTATAAACGATGTTTGAAACCTGTCAATGGACTGGACAGTTTTGATTTAGGTGTAATTAAACGAACAGTTAATGAATTTCATTTAAGGATGAATGAATTTCCTACTTAAAAAAAAAAATAAGGCAAGAACTTCAGTCATCCATTGATTTTAAAGGCAGTTAATCAACTTTAGCTGTTATTTTGAAAGAGTTGGGTTTCAAATGGTGTACAACTGAAAAACAGAAAACTTTTAATTGAGAAATCCGATATCAGGTGGAAGAGAATTGAATATTTGCAAGCAGTGGCTAAGAACAGTCAAAGCAATGTTGCAATTGTTTATCTGAATTAAACGTATGTTTTAAGTTCACATTATTTGACAAAATCTTGGTCTGATGGTATTGTTGAGGGACTTATATGCTGATTAATAAAGGTGATCATTTAATAGTAATTCATACTGGAGGAGAAATTTGTTTTATTATGAACACATTACTAACTTTGAAAAGTGGCGACTACCATGACAACATGAATACAGACAATTTCATGAAATGGACTTATGAAAAATTAATTCTAAATCTTCCACCAATGTCAGTAGTAGTTGTTTATAACGACCCTTATCACAATACAGGTATTGATAAAGTGCCAAATTCTAACTCCTGAAGAAAAGATATGACCGATTGGCTGGAGAAAACTCATATTCTGTATAGTTCAAAAATGTTGAAACCACAAATATATAAATTATTAAAGTTACATAAAACTAAAGTATAAAAATATCACTTTATGAACTTTTGAAAAAAAAACATGGACGTCGTGTTCTTAGTTAGACTCTCACTGTACCTTCCTGATTTGAATCCGATCAAGATGGTATGGTCAGCCATAAAAAGACATGTGAGTCATAACACATTTTCTTTCACAAATGTTGAAAAATTAACTATGGAGAAAAGTAATTCCATGAATGAAGATGACTGGAAACCTTATTGTGAAAAAGTAAAAAGTATTGAAAAAGAGTATGAAAAACTGGAACCACTGATCAATGAAATGGCAGAATGTTTATGTGTAGACTCTGGTAGTGAAAGTGGAAATGAAAATGAAAATGACAGTGATAGTGATTCATTTAGCTAGGATGATGAACTTGCTAGAAGTTTGAATTAGATGCATGAAGAGTAAGCTTTTTCTTTATTATTAAAAATTAATAATTTAGTACAAATAAAGGTTATAAAAGAATTGATTACGTATTGTTTGTAATTAGTGAATGTAAATATGATAGTTATTACCGCGTACAATATGATAAGTAATACTTCAATTTGATACACGGAGTTGTCAAGCCGAGTAGTAATACGCACCCTGCTTGTGATGTCACAAGCTCGTATATTAGCTGGGCCTAGTGTATTTTGCGGCTATTTTTTGTGATTGTGAAGCAAGAAGATTTATTTGTTTTATGTTCATAATCTGGTAAAATTTAATTTATGATATATTTTTCGTATGTCTGTTAATAATTATGTAAATTAAATTATTGTGTAGGTATTTTACTTTTTGAACAATGTGAATTCTTTTTTGTAAAGTTTTTGATCATAAATTTATTTATTTTTCTGACTGTAGGTGTATGCCCATTTAATGTAGCTACTACCTGCTTTTTTTTGTAAATGAACTTTTTAACATATTAGAAATACCAACCTGGCCAGGATTCAAACAGAACTTTCCTGATGAAAGACAAACACTATCATTTTGCCTTTGAGGAAATTTCAATATTTCTAATTGTCCAATTTTATTTAGTTGATTGCCAAAGTTCATTGCTATAATGAACTGTTCATTATTTTATTAAATCAGTCGCTAAATCAGGTTAGACAAGTACATAACAGTAATTTCAAGTCATTTGAAGGAAAACAGATTTAAAAAAATAAATAAATAAACAAAGATCTTTTTGTGTAAGATTTTCTCTTTCATCTTATGGTCTCAGTTTTTGCATAATAATTTTATTTTCAGAGATATTTTGGGAAAGAAATAACTGCTATCATTTTTTTAAAATGCATCTCAGAAAATTGTGCAAACCTTTTTTTTATAATATAAAAAATACAACCTGTATGAAAAAATTCAGCCATTTGGTGCTGTAAGATCTTAGTTGAAATTTTACTTAGGGGATTGGGCTATTAATATTTTAAGAGATTAATAAATTGTTATGCAACATGTATCCTTATTTACAGAAATAATCGGCCTATTTTTAAATATTAAATTTAATTCTATTAAATATTATTTTTAATATAATTTATATTATATATTAATTTAATTATATTGAAATTAATTTTAATTTAAATTTATATTATATTTAATTCTGGATCTCCTCCCTACTTTACTTATATTGTGTGTAAATACTGTATGTAGAATTACTAATTTTGATAATAAGTTATTGTGTTGACTTTTATGATGTATAATTTGTTTTCCAAGTTATTTCATAAACTTTATTTTATTTTTAGAGAAAAGAAATTTTATCAGATATTATGACATTTGGAGCGTTATTACCTTGTGAGAAGTGCAAAAATGGCCAATATGTATTCAGATCTGGTACAGGGTATGTGTGCGATGGATCAATCTCCGAGTGGGTTAAATGTGAAAATGTTAATTTAAAACCACCTAGGAAACCATTTAAAGTGCCACCTGAAATTGTAGAAAGTTGTGAAGAACTGTAAGTATGTCATTTATTGCTAAGGTTTGTGTGCAATGTGTGTGTTTTGTACACATTTGCACTCATGTGCATAATAGCATGCATGTTAATGTGTGGTTCTTACTGATATGAGTTTTTCTCTTAATGCAATTATTTTTAATGTAAACAAATTCTGAATAATTAACATTTTTCTTATTACTTCAAAGTATTTAATTTTTTTTTAGCTTGCTCAGGATATTCAAGAGTAATGGTTTGGATTGCAGATTTCCCTTGGGTATTGTAGATTTGTTCAGTAATATGTAAATAAAATAGAAGAAACTATCAGATGCAACTATGTTCATTTACACTAACTTTGTTTTTATCTGTGTATCTTGTTTACTGAGTAGAGCACTGTGTTTATTGCATTGTTTCTCAGCAGAAAGAGATACAGTAGTTTGCTATGTTACATTATTCTTCCAATCATGCTTGACTGATATATGTGAAACACCAAGTTACAAAAAGCAGTTGTTTTTTCTGAGAGTAATAGTACTCATTATATAGCCAGTTTCTATGATGAGTGTTATAAATGTGTCATTTATAGAGCTAAATATCACCTACATTTTAAAGGTTGGGACTCTATTATCTTTGTGTATTCAGTTCTGTAAAGAAGACAATAAAAAACCACTTCTCTTCATACTTTTTTTTTTAATAATCATTCAGTGGAATGCTAGTGTTTGAGAGTGGTTGCTGTCATTTTAGGGAGTGATTGGAGTCTTATCTGGTTGCGTACAACTGTAAGGTTACATTAGTATGAGATGTGTTCACCGCTGGCCTTAACAACATGTAGTTTTCTCAGACAGGAATGAAACAAGTTTCCAAAAAGATTTGTATCCCACTTATGAAAAGTGTCTTTGAGATGTTCTATAATGGTCTGATAATCTCTTAGAAAAAGATTATCCAGGATATTCCAGAAAATAACTTTCCAGAAACGATGGCAGTTATTAATTTATTGTAAAGATGACAAAAAGAAATAGTTAGGTTGCAGGAGGTACATTTTAATATGTAAAATGTAATTTATTGTTTATGAAATTAAATTATTCTTTTAAAATTCTTTTGTGTGATTTATTTTTAATTTAAAATATTTGTGCATTTCTAAAAACTATAGTTCTTAACTTAAGCATTTTAAAAACTGTCTAAGCACAGTTTGCATGGCTGTAATATTATTTAATTTTATACAGTAACAATTATTATGACACTTGTTAATTAATTGCTTCATTTCAGAGCTAATTATAACTGTAAAGTATCGGATAGATTAATACAGTTGAATGAAAAGGAAGATCAACCAGATAAACCATCTGGGTCTGGTGATAATCAGGAGTAAGTATTTTAAGTTAAATTTACTTATAAAAAATTGCTTACTATAATGCAATAATTTTGTTGTCTTACTGACATTTTGACAAAAAGTACCTATTACTTTCAGTTTTGCACAGTGGGATTGAGGGATAAAATTGAATTTTCTTTACATTTTGAGATATGAATAGTATGAAAACACCGTTCACTTATATACATCAGGTAACTCAAAAAAAACTTCTTAACTTTAAAAGCATATAAAAATTTATTTAGATAACTTACAGATTCAGTTGAGGTCTCATTTCATAGCAAAACACATCAATTTTTGACTCGCACAGTTCATTAGTACCAAATTCAGCCACCAGTGTTGTCAGAAATGGCTACATTTACTGGTGCTGAACTTGCTCGCTGTGTGTTTTGGTTTCACAATTTGCAGTTGGCAACTGCAGTTCAACGTAAATTTTGTAGAGCGTACAGTAGGGAGCCTCTTAGTAGGCATACAATTTGCTCTTGGCACCAAACCTGCATTGAGACATGTTCTGTTAAATTCCACAAAATCACCAGGATGCTTGTGCAACCCAGAGCTGCTGTGAAACAACTCGAAGAAAGCTTTGCATATAGTTCAAATAAATCCATTTGACATGCCCCACATGAGACTGGCATTCCACAAACGACTGTTTGGCGTGTATTACATAAACGATTGCACTTGAAGCCATACAAATTAACCTTGGTTCAACATGTTACAGGTTACAACAAAAGTTGCTCAGCTTCAGTTATGTGTGGAAATGATAGAATTGTAGATAATGGTACATTTATAGAACTTTTAGTGGTAAGTCAATGTTTCACATCAGTGGGAAGGTAACATCCATAAATGTCAAATATGGGGTACCAAGAACCTTCATGAAGCTTAGCAGTACATTCATGATAGACATAAGGTCAATTTTTTTGTGTCCTAAAAAACAAAGACTGTACAGCCTGTTCTTCCAGGAGGCTACCGTAAAGATTTATATAGACATTCTTCAAGATTTTCTAATTCCTCATTTAGACGATGATGACCAAAATGGATGCCATTACTATCAGCAAGACAGGGCACCACCTCGCTACCGCCCAGAGGTCTGAGATTTTCTTGATACTTACTCAATTCCCAGGTCTAGAAGGTCCAATTGCATGGCCATCTCCCCCCCCCCCCAGATTTGAATCCGCTAGATTTTTGCGTGTGGGGTTTCATTAAAATTTGGGTTTATGTGCCACCTTTGCCTGTTGATCTTGTTGGACTAAGATTTTGAATTAATGTTGCAACTACAGAGTTAACACCCAATTTGCTGGCTGCAATCTGGAATGAAATCAATTTCAGGTGGGATTTATGTTGCATTACAGGTGGAAGCCATATTGAACCAAAGTGAATATTGGATAACAAAGTTAATGTGTTTTTCTATGAAGTAAGACCTTCATCAAATCTATAAGTTATGTCTGTAAATTTTTATATGCTTTAAAGTTATAAAGTCCTTTTTGAATCATCTGTTATATAATACAGCCATGGCCAAATTATTAGACTAAAACAATTTTTTTGCGTTTTTTACAAAATTATTACAAAAATTGTTTTGTATTTGTAATGTATTTATTTGCATCAGATTATCACTAAAACATGTAACAAGCATGAAAAGTATGTTTCTGATGTTGCAAGTTGGCATTACTAACCTTTCTGCCTGATTTTTTCAGTATTCAGTGACTGCCTGCCTACCAGCTATTCAATCAAAATCCTCTTTGCATGTAAACATGTGATTAAGTATTATGTAAGTGTTTTAAGTTGGACAGATTCTTAGATTTGTGTTTATTATTATTAAAAATACTATTCATTATATTTTTGGGTTTGTTATAAGTGTTTTAAAATACTTTTTACTTATAATTTTTAAACAAGTAAAATTTTGTGGTTATGGGTAAAAATCCTGATCTTTCACCAAGAAAAGTTTCAATAATACAAGTTCTTTTTCAAGAAGAACATTATACTCAAAGTCAGATAACATCAAGACTAAAAATTTCACAAGAATCGGTTAGTAGAATTAAGAAGAAACTTGAAAAGAGTGACAACTTTGAATCTGGACGGATTGGGAACTATGGTCGAAAGAAGATTCTTAGTCCTAGAATGACCAAAACGCTGAAAACATGATACTAACAAACAAAAGTATCACAAGTAAGGTTCTTAGGACCAAATTTGATAATGTGTCATAAAATTTCAGCTAGGACTGTCAGAAGAATTTTAAAGGAAGAAGGACTATAGGCATACAGACCTAAGAAAAAACCAGGTGATTGAAAAAATTATGAGGCAGGATCAGTTCTTGAATGTTTGGAAAACTAAACTACTACCACAGGCTCGTGATTGGTATCCGAACAGAGAATTCATTTTTATGGATGATGGAGCCCCGTACCATCAGGCTAAACGTATTAAAGAGTTTTTAAAGAAAGAAGAGATCAGTGTTCTTCCCTGGCTTGTTAACAGTTCCAATCTGTACCCAATAGAAACCAATGGGCAATAGTCAAATGAAGACTACAGGAAACCAGAGTTACAATAAAGAGACAATTAATTGAAACGCTCATCCAAGTTTTGCACCTTGATGAAGAAATCAAGACCACATGTTAAAATCTTATGCAAAGTATGTCAACAGACTTAAATTGCTCATCAAAAACAAGGGAATGTGTACTAAATATTAAAAAGCTCATATATTATGTAGTGGTTTTTTTTTTTATTTAGTAAATAAAGTATTTGCATTTTATATGCACTTATTCTAATAATTTGGCCTTTGGCGTGATTTTTCCACCATTTTGTAGAAAAATGCATTAAAAATTGTTATAGTCTAACAATTTGGCCAGGGCTGTAATTCAATCTAAATTAAATTAGTTTAATTTAAAATTAAAATTAAAAATTCTGAAATATATATATGTATCAATCAATGACGTATGATATCCATTTTTTATATCTGTATTCTTTTACTTTTTATTTCGTTATACAGTACTCATTTACCATTTAAGTTTTATTGCGTTGTTTGTCATGTTCTTAAAAATATTAACTTTTTGGGACCAAGGATGATTAGAATTCCTATTTACAAGAATTTCTTTGAGGTAGGTTTTTTTATATACTCCAGTTATTATTTGATTGTTTTTATTTATTTTAATATTTACATCTAAATAATGGGATGTAGAGGGTATACTGAAATGAAACGACTAGCACTAGATAGGGAATCTTGGAGAGCTGCATCAAACCAGTCAAATGACTGAAGACAAAAAAAAAAAAAAAAATCTAAATAATTTATTTTTCTGTTATGTTCCATTTCATATGTAAATTTTAGTTTTATGATTTGAATTTAACTTATTAAAAATTACTTCCTGTTCATTATTTATAACTGGTTCATATATAACTAAAATCATCCACGTATCTGACCCACAATAAAATTTGATGTGTGTGATTTATGCGATATACTATTCTTTCAAATTCCTATTTGAAAAAGATAGTATATTTTTTTAAATATATGTAAAAAATATAATTCAAAATTTTTTAATAATACAAATATTACTACATTATTACCCATAAATTATAATAAAAATAATGAAAATGTTTATGTAAAATATTGTTATACAAATAAAATTATAGAAAACTTAATTGATGCTTATAATGATAAAATGTATAAACCTGATTATCATATAATAAAACATTTAAAATTTTATAATAATGAAAAAGTAAAAAATCATCAATATGATTCTTCTGTTATTTATAAAATTAAATGCAATAATTGCGAAAAGATTGGTAAAAACGCACAGGTCATTTAAAAATAGATTTAATGAACATTTTATATCATTTAAAAATAGAAAGATGGGTTTCTCAAATGTTGCTGACCATTTGATAAATAATAACCGTAATATAAGTAGTTTAGAAGATAATTTGGAAATAGTTGAAAAAATAAATATTGAAGATGAAAATAATAAAAATTGGGCATTTTAGAAAAATTGTGTGTGTGTGTGAATTCAGCCTTATAAATCTGCAAACAGAATTTGATGGGGACATTCTTGTTAAAATTAAGTTGGTATACAAAGACAGGATATGATAAATTAATAGTTATTGTATACTTTTTCATTCTTGACTTAACAAATATTTGTTGTAATTAATTTTAAATGTTTTTATGGAAATTTTTTAAAAAATATTATTTTAACCAACAATTTTTACAAAATTTAAAAAGCTAATATAGTGTGTCAACGTAAATAGTCTAAAAATTTACAAAAAATATCACTGAAGATGGGCTTAGGCCTGAAAACTTTATGATAAAGTAAAAAAGTAAAGATAAGTACTAAAAAAATGGACTATAAAGAGTTTAACATAAATAAACTAATAACTACTATATTATGTTATTAAATTAACTTATAACATTTCATTATTAAAATAAAAAAGTAAATTAAATAAAAAATTTTATTTATATTAGCAAAAGTTTACTTATTTACAAAAATTTTTACAAAATATGTTCGAAGTGAGCACCCTGTGTAGTGATGCACTTTTGTGAACAAGTGATTATGTTAAGAGTCATCTGACGTAAAACATTGTTGATGTTGTTAATTTCTTTCTGAATATTAACCCTCTGTTCATCAACAAGAAGGGGATTTGAACCTTGAACTCTAGCATTTAAATAATCTCAAAGGAAAAAGTCATAACCAGAAAAATGTGAAGAAGCAAAGGCCACAACGTCTGCTGGCCACATGTATGTATGATAGTGAATTGTTTGATGTGTGATATATTGGTCTGTCTTGATGGAAGAAGCCGTACTCTTTTTCACTATCAGTTAGAAAATCGTATAAAATTGTATGGTAACTTCTGTATTGTTATCTAGCCAAAAAATATTGGCTCCCCACTTTATCATCATAAACAGTACACCATACACAGATTTTCTCATCATGAGTGGATGCTCTAACATCTGGTGAGGATTTTTTGTCATCCGATACTGTTTTCTATGCAAATTAACGCACTCAGATAATGTAGCCATACCTTGTTGACATGAAATATGCCCAACAGGTCTGTCTGCCCATCAGAAATGTTTCTGAGAAGCTACTAATCTTATACATGGACACATAATGAATCAGACTGCTGCAACTGCCAACTAACGACACACCACATACTTGTGGACTGCATGTGTTATGCAGTGTAGCATTGGAAATTTAAATTAGGAGCTACCATCCAAGATATTCTAGGAAACAATCTAAGCATTTTACCGAATATCTTGTTCTTTCTTAAATCCAAACATCTATATTCAATTATCTAATACTTATTACAATATGTTCTCTTAGTATTTTATATTGTGATTAACTTTTCCTATTTTCCCTGTGCTATTTGCTTGTTAATTTTCCCTGGTTTGCTTGTTAATTTTATTTTTTCTGTTAGTTTATATATCATTATACTTATCGCATTTGTTAAAAATTAGTTTACATATTGTAAAATCATTGTTTTCACCTGCTAATAATGAACCTTTATTATACGCCAAAAAAGAAAAACGTAAAAAATCACTTTGTTGTGATAACTTATATTTTTCTGACCATGAAAAATTTTTCTTTGAACATTGATTATAGCCTCTGGAGTCTTAATTTGAGTTCCCTAATTTGATTTACCTTTGAAACTGACCCTGTTGTACACCACTATTTAACCAAATAGTATATGGTACTCTTTGCTGGAATACTGACATTTGGAAATTTTCTGTGATTTGTAAAGGATCCAAAACTCTCATGTAATCTTCCACTATATCAATCTTTTCTTTGATCGAATAAGGCATTTTAGATCTTTGCAACTGCAAAGAACAAAACTGTACTGCACTTAAATATGAAGATTTCGCAACTGGCAGTAGATGAGAATATATATAACCAATAGGGGTGCTAGTAGTAGCAGCAATAGTAGTAATGTTATAGGTAACCTTCAAATAATTGGAGTTCGAGCCAGCTCAATTCAGTTTTAAGTTGTTTACTCAGTATCTAATGATTGTTCCATGAAGATTATATAATTTATTTCAGTTGAATTTCTTAAATAGATTGTGGCTGTTGATCAGCATCATCAGAAGTAAATTAAGTTCTAGCTTTTTGTATCATCTTACAAATTTATATAAACAATTGTAGTGTGCAGTAGTATTAGATCATGACACTCTTATTATCTCATGTATCTATTGCACTCCACAAACTCACTTTCTTTTATTTACTTTCTCCACAATTTTACTATCAAATTTTTTGAAATAACATAAACCTCCATTTTTCTTTCCACCTCAATATTGTTTGCACAATCAGATTGTTAAAATTTGAACAAAACAGCAAAACTCAAATGAGTTTATATACATAAAAACTGGATCCATACTATAAGCTGTATTATAATATCAAGCCAAAGTTAAATGCTGCTTGCTGTCAGAGTGCATTAGATATTCAAGTTACTGTTGCAGTCACATATATGGCAACAGTACCTTATGAATTACACACCGACACTGTATATGTTGCTACCAGCATTGTTTGTGTTAATTTTGGTAGTATTTCTGGTGTGATTTCCCATTTTAAATTCTTCAGTTATTGTGAGGGTAATGCCACCTCTTTTGTTTTTTCATGAAGTTTTTATTTGTCTTTGCTTGTTTCTCATAAACAAAAAATCTCATTGTCGTCAATAGTGTTCATTAACAGTGAATTTCTTTAACTGCTGTATATTGGCAAAAAGTAAGCATTTAATTTGTCATGATCAGTTATTTCTTATAATGTATGAGTCAAAAGTAAGATCTAAATTAAGGAGAAATTAGGGAACCTAGTTTTTTTATAAGCACTTTAGTTTAGGTTTCTATGCACTGACTGGATAGGAAAGAAATCCAGAAGATTTATAGGCAGAGTGTCCCCGTAAAACTACGTATTATTGTTTATGAGGATTTCAGTAACTCTAGTTAGAGATCCTTAGCATGAGTTTAATTTATGTTTAGCTAAAACCCACAAACTACTCTTTGAAGAAGGGATCAAGCATTTGAATTAGTTGATAATGTAAAAGAACCACAGAGGACTTCTAAATGAGACAAACTTAACCAAAGTAATATTTCAAGGCCCTCCGGATAACTGTTGTCTATCCTCTACAATTTCCTAAGATCAGGATGTGTTTATTAGGTGTGAAGGTGAAGTAGCATTTAACTGATCAAAAATTTTGTGTTGATCAGCCCAAATATATGCTGTGAGATATTTTCTTGTAGGTAAATTGGAGAATGGCCTTGGGTTTCTGTGACAAAATTCTTTACTTGACTACAAAATTGTGTGAATGAGAAAGTATAAAACTGAACTGTACCATTCAGCCAAATCCTTTTGGAGAGTTAAATGAAGAATATGCAACTTAATGAACTTCAAGACTTTATAATCTTTTTTTTATTTTTTTTGTCTTCAGTCATTTGACTGGTTTGATGCAGCTCTCCAAGATTCCCTATCTAGTGCTAGTCGTTTCATTTCAGTATACCCTCTACATCCTACATCCCTAACAATTTGTTTTACATATTCCAAACGTGGCCTGCCTACACAATTTTTCCCTTCTACCTGTCCTTCCAAAATTAAAGCGACTATTCCAGGATGCCTTAGTATGTGGCCTATAAGTCTGTCTCTTCTTTTAACTATATTTTTCCAAATGCTTCTTTCTTCATCTATTTGCCGCAATACCTCCTCATTTGTCACTTTATCCACCCATCTGATTTTTAACATTCTCCTATAGCACCACATTTCAAAAGCTTCTAACCTTTTCTTCTCAGATACTCCGATTGTCCAAGTTTCACTTCCATATAAAGCGACACTCCAAACATACACTTTCAAAAATCTTTTCCTGACATTTAAATTAATTTTTGATGTAAACAACTTATATTTCTTACTGAAGGCTCGTTTAGCTTGTGCTATTCGGCATTTTATATCGCTCCTGCTTCGTCCATCTTTAGTAATTCTACTTCCCAAATAACAAAATTCTTCTACCTCCATAATCTTTTCTCCTCCTATTTTCACATTCAGTGGTCCATCTTTGTTATTTCTACTACATTTCATTACTTTTGTTTTGTTCTTGTTTATTTTCATGCGATAGTTCTTGCGTAGGACTTCATCTATGCCGTTCATTGTTTCTTCTAAATCCTTTTTATTCTCGGCTAGAATTACTATATCATCAGCAAATCGTAGCATCTTTATCTTTTCACCTTGTACTGTTACTCCGAATCTAAATTGTTCTTTAACATCATTAACTGCTAGTTCCGTGTAAAGATTAAAAAGTAACGGAGATAGAGAACATCCTTGTCGGACTCCCTTTCTTATTATGGCTTCTTTCTTATGTTCTTCAATTGCTACTGTTGCTGTTTGGTTCCTGTACATGTTAGCAATTGTTCTTCTATCTCTGTATTTGAACCCTAATTTTTTTAAAATGCTGAACATTTTATTCCAGTCTACGTTATCGAATGCCTTTTCTAGGTCTATAAACGCCAAGTATGTTGGTTTGTTTTTCTTTAATCTTCCTTCTACTATTAATCTGAGGCCTAAAATTGCTTCCCTTGTCCCTATACTTTTCCTGAAACCAAATTGGTCTTCTCCTAACACTTCCTCCACTCTCCTCTCAATTCTTCTGTATAGAATTCTAGTTAAGATTTTTGATGCATGACTAGTTAAACTAATTGTTCTGTATTCTTCACATTTATCTGCCCCTGATTTCTTTGGTATCATTACTATAACACTTTTTTTGAAGTCTGACGGAAATTCCCCTTTTTCATAAATATTACACACCAGTTTGTATAATCTATCAATCGCCTCCTCCCCTGCACTGCGCAGTAATTCTACAGGTATTCCGTCTATTCCAGGAGCCTTTCTGCCATTTAAATCTTTTAATGCTCTCTTAAATTCAGATCTCAGTATTGTTTCTCCCATTTCATCCTCCTCAACTTCCTCTTCTTCCTCTATAAAACCATTTTCTAATTCATTTCCTCCGTATAACTCTTCAATATATTCCACCCATCTATCGACTTTACCTTTCGTATTATATATAGGTGTACCATCTTTGTTTAACACATTATTAGATTTTAATTTATGTACCCCAAAATTTTCCTTAACTTTCCTGTATGCTCCGTCTATTTTACCAATGTTCATTTCTCTTTCCACTTCTGAACACTTTTCTTTAATCCACTCTTCTTTCGCCAGTTTGCACTTCCTGTTTATAGCATTTCTTAATTGCCGATAGTTCCTTTTACTTTCTTCATCACTAGCATTCTTATATTTTCTACGTTCATCCATCAGCTGCAATATATCGTCTGAAACCCAAGGTTTTCTACCAGTTCTCTTTATTCCGCCTAAGTTCGCTTCTGCTGATTTAAGAATTTCCTTTTTAACATTCTCCCATTCTTCTTCTACATTTTCTATCTTATCTTTTTTACTCAGACCTCTAGCGATGTCCTCCTCAAAAATCTTCTTTACCTCCTCTTCCTCAAGCTTCTCTAAATTCCACCGATTCATCTGACACCTTTTCTTCAGGTTTTTAAACCCCAATCTACATTTCATTATCACCAAATTATGGTCGCTATCAATGTCTGCTCCAGGGTAAGTTTTGCAGTCCACGAGTTGATTTCTAAATCTTTGCTTAACCATGATATAATCTATCTGATACCTTGCAGTATCGCCTGGCTTTTTCCAAGTGTATATTCTTCTATTATGATTTTTAAATTGGGTGTTGGCAATTACTAAATTATACTTCGTGCAAAACTCTATAAGTCGGTCCCCTCTTTCATTCCTTTTGCCCAGCCCGTATTCACCCACTATATTTCCTTCCTTGCCTTTTCCAATGCTTGCATTCCAATCTCCAACTATTATTAAATTTTCATCTCCTTTTACGTGTTTAATTGCTTCATCAATCTCTTCGTATACACATTCTACCTCATCATCATCATGGGCGCTTGTAGGCATATAGACGTTAACAATCGTTGTCGGTTTAGGTTTTGAATTTATCCTTATTACAATGACTCTATCGCTATGCGTCTTGAAATACTCCACTCTCCTCCCTATTTTCTTGTTCATCACGAAACCTACTCCTGCCTGCCCATTATTTGACGCTGAGTTAATTACTCTAAAGTCACCCGACCAAAAGTCGCCTTCCTCTTCCCACCGAACCTCACTAATTCCTACTATATCCACGTTTACCCTATCCATTTCCCTTTTTAAATTCTCTAGCCTACCAACCTTTTTTAAGCTTCTAACATTCCACGCTCCGACTCGTAGAATGTTATTTTTTACTTTTCTGGTGACCCCTTCCTTAGTAGTCCCCACCCGGAGATCCGAACGGGGGACTATTTTACCTCCGGAATATTTTACCAAGGAAGGCGCCTCCATTATTGTTATGTGAAAATGCAGAGAGCCACATTTTCTTGGAAAAAAAAGCAGCTGTAGTTTTCCATTGCTTTCAGCTGCGCAGTACTCAAGAGGACTGAGTGATGTTGATACGGCCGTTTAAGTCGTCCTGACTCACGCCCCTAACAACTACTGAAAGAGCTGCTGCCCTCTTTCAGGAATCATTCCTTAGTCTGGCTCTCAACAGATACCTCTCCGATATGGTTGCACCTTCGGTCCAGCTACTCTGTATCCCTGAGCACTCAAGCCCCCTCACCAACGGCAAGGTCTCATGATTCATAGAGGAGGACTTTATAATCATGCATGTGAATTTTTTTTTTTAAGGAAGTTTTATAATTTCAATGTTTTCAGGAGTGTGCATATTGGGTTTATGTTTTGCACCACTTTCTTGTCTATAACAGAATGGTTTTGTGATTTGGTCCATCTGTCTCAATTACCAAAAAGTATTTAATAAGATGGTTTACTATCACTATCTAGTTTGATTGGAGGTGGTCATTGTGTGGGTTGGTGTCTTACCCTCTTTATGACTATCCTGCATCTTTATTTCTTGAATATGTACTGCACATACCTCCCCTAAGCCCTTTTTCTGTATGCTCTATCTCTTCCATGGTCTTCCTCTTGGGTGTTTTCATCCAATTCAACTTGCTCTCTTTAACTTTTCTTATGTTTCCCACCCTTATTATATGCGAAACCATTGTCATATTATTTCTTTCAATTTTTCCCTTCATATTTCCCATTTTCTTGCACAGTTTGTCTAATATCCTATTTTCTACCTTTTTCAATTTTATATTTTAGCAGCTAGTCTAGCATACTCTTTTCTTTTTCTTATTAATTATACTTCTTAAAAATATTTCTGTTACCTGGATTTTTTCTTCTTGTTTGACTGTGGTCAACCATTTACTACTTTCACCTCACATAATATGACTTATACCTTTTTAAATTTTTTTAGGACTTCTCTCCACAGCAAGTTCCCTCACAACCTGAAAAAATCCACCAGCTAATTAGATTTTCCTGTATCTTCAAATTCCTAACCATCTCTGTTGTCTTTCATTTCTTTACATCTTATTGCCTAAATATAGAAGCTTTTAACTAAAGTCAACTTATCCTGTTTAATCTTTCTTTACCCTATAAATTACATTTGCAGTAATTGGTTATCATAATTATTTATTTTGTCTGTATGAATTATATTTTAATTTGTTTTCCTTAGACCAAAAGTGAAACTCAGCAGAAAGTTACCATTTAAAGGAATGGACTTCTTTTTATATAAACACAGTGGAAATAAAGATAAGTTGAAAATTGCAATTGAAAAATTGGGTGGTCATGTTGTAAGTAAATTACACTCAGAGGTTGCTGCTGTTGTATCAACAGAAGGTATTAAAAATAATTATTCTAAATTATTATATTTGTTAAAATTTTCATAGTATTTTTTGTTATTAATTGTAAAAAAGTTTTCAGTTTTTGAAAATTAATGTTTTATTTTATAGGATTCTGACTTTTCAACAGCCTATCTGCCAAGCAGAATTCATATGCTTTATATTTAAATGTTATCCTTAAATACAAACAGTATAATTTTAGGTTTTTAAACATTTTTTGATCATTGCAGGTATAGTGAGAAAAAAAAATTTTAAACAAAAAATATTGTGTATCAAACCATGTCATGGTATACAAGCTTTGACATTATATATTTACAAAAAAAGGAGAAATTATGTTACAATTTTTTTTACTTCTCACCATATATTTTCTACATGATGATGGTATACTTATCTGACAATCTAAATGGAATTTCCTGCTTTCTTTACCAGATTATTGCAGATGTGATATACATTTTTAGATTGAACTGTAGGTTCAGTTGATTGCAACTTGTACAACACAAGTTAGATCTCGTCACAAACGAATCTCAAGAAATGATTAAAAAAAGAAAGCTTGCTCTTGGCCAACCTTTTTTTTCTTGCAGAATGTAGTTGATTCCAGTTGTATATGCTCCATAAAGGATCAGTTTTAGGGGAATGTTGTAAAGTGAGTGGTTAATATTTGTTAACTACATTGAAATGAGGATGCTGGACTAGCTGCAGAAATTTAAAAAGCTAATAAAGTATAATGACTAAGCAAAAGATAAATAAGAAATTAGGGTATTAGACAATAATCTCGTAAGATACTCTACTGCTGTAAAAATAATCTGTGTGATAATTAAAAATTATCTTTTCCATTTGTATACGAGATATATTAGTAAAATGGGTAGTTTATCTCATATTATGTTGTACATGTTTCCTAGATAACTGCGATGTAATACATTCTTAATTGTATACATTAATAGAATTACAAATAAATTGACTTCTAAAGTAGTATCTATGGACATGTTTCAAGAAAAATAGCTTGACTGAATTATAAAAAATAAATACAACAATTTATCATGGTCTCATTGAGTAATATTAAATAAGGAATTGCTTTATGGCCAATTTCTTGTTTCTGATGTACTAAGCACTTATAAAATAGAAAGTCTCAGTTGAACATTAATAAATAAGAAACAAATATTCATCTAGGTAGGCTTTGGTATTACTAGATTTATTAACATTTCTTCCAATTGCGTAGTTGTCTAATACTGTTCTGTATATAAAGTCTGTAGCTTTAGAAAATAATGATCATAATACAAGTGTTAGGGCAGTATTTACATTTAGTAATTTAGTTTAAAAGACTACATCATTCTTGGGATATAAATTAATAAAAAAAGAATCTTTCAAAAGTTGAGTGGTGGTAGAAATGGAAAATAATTCAAATGTATTCGGTTGTGAATTTTTTTATAAATGTAATTAGTTATAGTCCAATATATTATTAAGATGCTATTATTGTTGGTTGAAATAGAGGTATTAATCACATAATAATTTTGGTTGGAGTGCATATGTTAGATATAAGTTTTTAAGACTCTTCCTGTTCTTCTTCAAATTCCCTAGTATTTCTTTATAAAATGAAAAAAGTCTATTCATATTAATCATCTGTTCTTTATTTTTTCAGCTGAAGTTGAGAAATGTACGGGAAAGATAAAAGAGGCTGAAGAACTTGGTATTCATGTAGTAGATAAAGAATTTATTGAAAAATGTAAAGATCTAGATGATGCTGTAGATAAAATAGTTGAATTGGCTATTTCCTCGTGGGGTTCTGATGTAAGTATATAACTTTTCTCTTTTTAATACTACACCTTAATTTCTGCTATAGTAAAAAAAATGTATAATTTTGAAAAAAAAATTTTCTTTGTGAAGTGTTTTAGGAATCTTGGATATCAAAACTGTGTAAGGTTTTGTATAGTAATTTCAAACAGAACTAGTAAAGATATTGTCAAAAACCTTTTTTTATTTCTCTTTTTACACTTTGTGCTACTTTTCTACATAGTTACCTTGTTTATTTAAACATTTATCATAGTGTTTTACTAAATTGTTTTTCCCCACTTCATAGAATCAGCTGCTTATGAAGACAACCAGTCTTGAACTGTTGTTTTCAATTCTTTGTCAGTGTCAAACCACTGACCACCGAAAAACTCCTTCAGGTAGCAGAACTAGTGGTAATTGCTTGGCGTTAGTTCCAGCTGTACAGTGGGTGGTTAGTTGCTTTCATTCAAAAGATTTGATTAACTCTTAAGAGTTTGAGCAGCAGAATGAGTTTGTGCATTGTCATACAGCAACAAAACTCCAGATGACAGGTCACATTGCTTATTCTGTACAGCACGTCGATGCTTTGTCAAGGTTTCACAACATGCAGCTGAGTTTATTGTTGTCCCTTTGGGTGTAAAATCAACTAACAGGACACCATGTCTATCCCAAAACACAGTTGCCATTATGTTGCATTTGAAATGGTCTATTTGGTTTCACTTTGACTGGAGATGTATGTCGTCATTCCATTGACCGCCACTTTGATGCTGGAGGGATGTGAGAAAGTCATGTCTGTTTCGTCCCCTGTGACTGGTTCAAAAGTTCATTCCTTTCTCAGTATTGGATCAAAAATGTTGTACTAGTCATTCTCCTTTTTCTGTATTCTTAAGAAAGCAGCCTGGGAACCCATCACAAGCACAATTTTTTGAACTGCAAGATTTCGCAAACGATCTTGTATAGAACTGACTTGAAACTTGTGGAATATTAGTGATAAAGTGGAAATTGCAAATCGCCATCCTTCATGAATTTTCATGTCAACTTCGTGTAGCAAATCATTAGTCATTACAGGTTAGCTCAATTGTTGTTCTTCATGGACATTGCCCCACCCGTCCTTGAACAGTCTTATCCATTTATGCAATTTTCTGTCACTCATTGAATTAAGCTCACCTATCTGGCGATGTATATCCACTGCTGATACATCCTTTGCGTTCAAAAATCAAATCACAGACCTTATTTCTCAATTGGCGGGCCGCTCAATTATTTGTAACCACACACAGTGACGTTATGTCTGCAAATGGCATCTACATTTCAACAGCCATGCAAAGTTTATATAGCTGTAGCCAATCAGACCTTACTTAAATTGTAGCTCTTGTATAATAATATTACATGTTATATTTTTATAAATGGTGAACTATTGTGTTCTTTAAAGTAGTAATGCAGTGATGATTTTATGCATTAGATACAACAATGCCTAAGATTAATTATATTCCCTACATTTAGAACAGTTATTTTAAAACCTTATTGTTCATGAATTTTGATATAGTAATATATTGTTTACAAATAGATTAGTACCTGGAGTTTGGTTTTTGCAGTGTGTTGATCTTTCATCTACTGTTACAATAAACTTATAAAAAAGACAGGGTTATCATTATCGATGCTGTATATACTATAGTACACTCATTATGGTGATGGCTCTAGCTCCTACTGTTAAGCAGTGGTGTTTACAGTAAATAGCACAATATTGTCCCTTCTCCTCACAGGTCAATGACCAATAACTTAATGTAAATAAAAAAATCCATTGCATTTTTTATAAAGAAAATAAACAAATTTGTATACAAGATATTTCTAAAATAATTGTTTAACTTTGTTGGGTTCATTAAAATAATGAAAACTCTTAAATTGATTCTTATATGCTTGTTTTGGGTTCCCTAAGGCGAATGTTAAATAGATGTATTTCCCTCTTGAGATTTACTGCACATTCTACTTGGTAGCTCTTGATTATATGCTCTGAACCTGATTTATATAGATAATTGAATAACATGAATAGATAAGAAATAGTATAGAGTGAATAATATTTAATATTTTAACTAATCTACTTAAAGCTATAAAAATATCTTCGCTATTATTCCTGAACATGTATTTGCCCACTCTCCAGATATGTTTGGCATGTGGAAGTATCTAACTGATAATAACCTTTAACAAAGCAGTATAAAATTGTAATATAACTTACTAGTAATGTCACTGCAAATTTCAAATAATATATTAAATTTAAATAAATAAAGCAAAAATATTTATTACCATTATATTGTTATTAACATGAATTAATTTTCTGAAAGAGTTACATAAATTTTTCTTTCTTTTTTTAGTGTTCAGAACATACACTTCAATCATGTTTATTGCAAGACTGATTAGAGTTCTTTGAAAATGCTTTAAGGTGAAATATGACACCACTTTTTTCTTTTAGTAGATGATTCATTTGACTTAACCATCTTTATTGGCTTGATCCAGCAACATCATTTATGGCAACAATGTGCTACTTGGTTAACCCTTTAGTTCCTTGTGTAAGAATGTGAGGTCTTATCATTTGAGTGGCAGCTTCCTGCAAAAAGATTTTTTTTTTGTATGTCTTTCATTCATGCCAATTGGATGCCTCTTTTCTAAAATATGGTATTCCAGATAAGAGGGTAACTTGTTTTACTATCACAAAACTACCATATTTTCATACTGTACTTTTCAAGTTTACTGGGTAGTTATTGTTTGAAAGTTACTCATCCACAAAAAGAGTAAGTTATTCGCCAATCATAAGATTTTCTCTACGTGAGTAAAACTTTTGAAGCTTGTGATTTGTGTCTTCCCATAGCTCTTTTGGTGTCAGTTTGTCTGACCTAGTTTTTTTAGATATTGTATATCCACAAATCTATCTTTTCCCATGGAATATTGGACTACTAAACACTGAATCCCAGTATTTTATAAGATCAACATTTGCTTATTTGTTGATACCTGTAGATAGCAATAAACCCAAGAATGTTTGTAATTCAATTGTATGTATTGGCTTCTACTTTTTTAAATATTTTCTTCATTTCATAATAGTATATTTTACAAGTTCTAAAAGGTATTAGTTAAAATGAAACTATCGATAGGATCTTGAAGAGATTGTCTTGGAGGAAGAACCACCTTATGCACACTGCCTCTGACTATATTATGTTTTGGAGTTCTACTGGACTATTATTTTAATGTGAAATCATTCCAGCTAATCCAACTTCTATATGTTCTCATTTCAACACTTGCATATTTATTAAAAAAAAAAAGAAAGTACTGTGTACTTCTACTTCTACTTGACTGTTCTGGTTCTGCTTTGTACTTGGTTCTATCTATACCACATATTCAATTAGATTATTTTTTCCAGTTTTGTCTTCCTCATTAATACTGGTCTAACTACCCATCATCGACCTCAGATGCTGTTTCCATAAAGTCGTAGATTCAATAAATTCAAATCTGCAGACTGTTTTATTTTTGATTGTGTCTGGCAGACTCATTTTGGTTGTTTTGTTACTTTTTTGGTAAATTATTGGAATAAAAATACAGATTTTTTTTTTAATATGTTTCTAACAGTGTTCAGATGATAACATATTAAGATCAGATTAGCCAGAAAGTTTCAGATTAAAATAAATTCATTCTGTTTGGTATGCAGAGAGTTAAAAATATGCTTGACTAGTGGGTTGTTAAGGTTAAATTATTTATTTTCACTCGGTTTAAGACATCAGGCTGACCAGGGTTGATTTGTTCAAAACTTTGCATTAAAATTTCATTTAAGTGTTCAGAAGGTCTAAAGGTCTTAATTTAAATTCAAGTATGTTAATTGGAAAAAAGTAGCCCTTTAATATTTTTTTATTTTTTCACATTATCTTTTTCCTGGCAGTAATTTAAAAAAATAAAATTTGTGTTGACAAGTTTTTTTTATTAATGTCTATGTTAGTAAATATCTAGCTGATGTCATAATTTCTGTAATCATAAAAAGATGATTCTCAGTAAAGTAATAAAAAGTTTGAGCTAAATAAATTTTTCTAAATGTAACTGTCTAAGCTATATGTCATCCAATATTCATCTAATACAGAATTAACGTCGAAAGCTCTATTTTAATGGTATAATTAATTATTCAACACAAAACAGAAATAACGTATTAAAAAAAAAAGTTTAATGAATCATGCAAATTATACAATAACTGCACACAACTACAGCTTCTCTTGTCAAAATTGGAAAGTGTTGTTAGTAGCAAATAATTGAATATATATTGATAGACTGAAGAATTTTCTAACAGGTGTATTCAAAGAACTGCCAGTTCAACTAGAAACAAAGGGAGTAAGCAAACTGTTTCAATCTGTGAAAAAGACTAATGTGACTGTGACTGTATGTGAAACCTATTCTGAAGTATTAAATTTAATTAACTAGAACAATGTAGTTGGAAAATATCTTTTATTTTTCTTCTATATCAGATTTACTTTGTTAAAAAAATTAATATGCAGAATCTTCTATATGAAATAGAAATGAAAAAAAAGAAAAGCTTTTACAGTCTGCATTGATGATTGCTTGGAGGATTACTTTAGTGTGGGTTATTGTTGTGTTCATAGAGATTGCTTATAATATGACAGGTGATAAAACATTTAGCAAATTCAAAATATTAAATGAAGTCTGTTGAGGAAATTGCATTAAAAGTTGAAATATCATTGGGATGATGCCAATATCATAGTGTCCTTTTTACTCATCTGAAAATGTGTTTTATTTACAATTTTTTTTTTTTGTAATTTATTTAACAATAAATTACAAAAAAATGTTATGTGCACACAGATTAATTCTGGCTCTTATCGTACCTAGCACAACAGAAGCTAGAGAATCTGCTTTACTTTTTGGATTAGGTTCCAGCTCCAAATTATTTTGCTAATTACCTCATTTTAAATCAACTGTGACAGAAAATAGTATGAGAATATCAATACCCACATGATCAAGCCACTACAGGGGATTTTTATAATTGGTTTCCAGGAAGTTTCCTGATGTGATTTCACTCTAAGAAAGCTTATCCAAGTGTAAAGCTATTAAAAAGGTAATAAAACGAACTGTAATATACCCATTTTTTTTAAAGAAACATATTCCAGGAAATTAAAAGCTTTCTCTTGAGCATAAAGTTAAAAAATCATTTTTAAATTTAAATATATCAGATCACTTGTTCCATAAACCATCATAGTTATTGTCAGTTTGAACATCAGTTAAATAGAATAAAATGACAGCCTCGTGTCCAGACCAGCATTAGCAAGCAAGTAAAATTCCTTTCTAATTTAACTCTTTTCTTATAATTAATTAATTCTCTTAACAAAGTGAAAAGTGATATGTACACTGCCAACACATGTATATGATGTTTACTTATTTAATCTGATAAGTCAACATCTTATACCTGATTTTGCTTACAAAATTGTTTTTATCTTTCAGGGATATACATATATATTATTAATTAGTTACCTTTATTTGTTGGGAGAATGATCCTCATTTCTGTCTACTGCATTAACATTTTTTAATAATAGAATCTTGGCATTGTAATCACAAATAAATTTTACTTATACCTAGTTTCAAGTTCATTTTCGTATATTTCCAATGCTCAGAGCCTAATACAGTGCTGCAATCACCAAACCAGCTAATCATCAAATGTGTGCAATTGAAAATCTCATAGTATACCATTTGTAACTGTCAGTATTTAAACATAATTTTTAGGGTAATTTAAATTAAAACGTTTTTCTCTAAACCCCCAAGATTTAAAATAATATTAGATATTGTCCTTAAATTTTTAACAGAGAAAATAAAAAGTTGACTATCACCAATGCTTGCAAGAGATTTTAAATACCTTATACCATTAGTTTTCAATCTAGATGGTTAATCAAGCTATGAACCTTCTGATTGTAAGCAAGGACTGATGACTGTATGAGAGACTCTAATTTCAAGAGTTAAATAATGAAAAACTTAAAAGATTCTCATAAAGAAAGGAACTAATCACTAAATATCATTTAATTTGCAAAAAAATTATTAAAAGTATGAAACAGAAAGTTGTATGTCAAATTATACTTTTAAAAAATATATTTTTTTGAGCTTTAATATTTTTAAATTGGAAACTTCTTAATTTTCATTTTAAGTAACCAGTTGAATAGTTAGCAATTCAAAAAACAATTTCATTTTTTACAATTGTTACATAACCAGTCATATGATCAAGTCAAAATTTAATTTTATTGGTATATTTTGATAATTTATTATTTTTTACTTTTACTTTTTTTTTAGCCCAAGATCCGTGTTGAAAGATCAAGAAAAACTAAATCAGAATTAAAATCAATGAAATCTGGAAAGAGTAAGTGATTAATTAATTTTACATTTTGTATCCATATTTTTTTATTGGATAGATTTTCAATTGGAATCTATTGTGAAAATCTGATAAATTTATTGACCGTTGCTATATACTATAAATATTGTTTGTAATGAATCTGGAAAATAATTTATAATTTGATGACATCATATGATATATCTTTTCAATTGTTAATTTATCAGGGCGTTATCCTCTGAATTCTTTATTTTCTCTTCATTTATGCTTCTTTTCTTATATTTTGTGGTAATGAGTAGAGCACTTAAAATATGAGGCCTGGCTGATAAATTTTGCACATGTATGCATGTGAACAAAAAGCATGGGAACAAAAAGAGATATTGTAATGAAATAAAAAATGAATAAAAGTACAATTGTACCTTTGCTACAATATTCAGTATTTATTTTTCAATATACACTTTTCCCAACATGTGACAAGTTTTTGCATTCTGTCACTGAAAAATTCTGGTGGTCTTTCTCAGATCCAAGTGGCCACAGCTTCCATCATCTTATCGTCGCTGGTGTAATGATTACCTTTGAGATCCCTCTTGAAATGAGTGAAGAAGTGGAAGTTGCATGGAGTCAAATCGGCGAGTATGGTGGATGCAGAATAGGCTTAGACTTCAGCTTGCGGAGAGCCTCTGTAGTGGAGTGTGATTTGTGAGGCTGCGCATTGTCATGTTGCAAGATTATGGGCATGGTGGTCTTTGAACGCGACATACTCATCTTCTGAGGTGTCTTAACGTCTCACTGTACCATTCTAAGTTCACAGTCATCCCATGTTCCAAATACTCAGTTACATAAATGTGTTTGGCATCCCAAAACACCATCAAAAGGAATTTCTTCACCAAGGCTTGAGTTTTAAATTTTTGTGGTTTTGGCTATTCGTAATGTCTATATTCCACGCTTTGCATTTTTCTTCTGGGTCGTAATGATGTACCCAGCTCTCATTCCCGGTCACAATATTGAAAAGAAAGTTATTTCCTTTGGCACAATAGCACTGTAAAAGTTCCTCGCAACATTCGGCACGATGCTGCCTGTGCTTGTCCATCAATTTGTGCAGTACCCATGCACAAATTTTACGGTAACCCAATTGCTCGATAATATGACCTACTCGTTTTTTTAGATATGCCTAACTGAATAGCAATGCATTGGCGGATGATTCGCCAGTCACTTTGAAGTAAATCATGCACCTCCTTTCGATTTTTCTCACCAGTCACAGAAACTGGTCGTCTGCTGCGAGGTGTGCCCTCAATTGTTGCTTTACCAGCATCACATTCACAAAATTTCAATGCCCACTTATTTACAGTGCTCCTGTCAACAGTTTCACTACTGTAAACCGCTTTTAAACAAGGAAAAATATGTGTTGGATTCACATTTTCTGCTTTTAAAAATTTGATCAGTTGTTTTAACCATGTTAACATATTGACCATACTCGACTCCATTTTAACTGCTATTGAAAACAAACCGGTAAACGGCTTTCAACCGATTATTGCAGGTTTATAGAGGGGAATTTTAGCTATCATATGCTGCTGTGCCTAACTTGATAGTACCTTTTTCTCTGTTCACACTCTATTTTATACACTAGTGTGTAAAATATATCAGACGAGCCTTGTAGGTAGATCGATACTATAAAATCTTCAGGTTTCTGATGGTGTCTAGCTGTTCATGTTACTTTAGACCAGCCTGTATAACTTTGGCTTAGACCAGCTTATGTTACTTTGCTGAAGATGAAGTAATCACACGCTGCATATTTCATCTGTATACCCCAGACTGCAATTTACTGTCTATTAAAGCATATCTTGTTCATCTTTATTGCTATAGTTGTGATTATCTTGATAAAATTTGTTAATTTTAATTTGATGTGAAAGCTTTTGGGTATTGACTTCCAAGAGAGACTTTCTATTATCATGCTTGGGTGCCTAATGTCACATGTGGGAAAGTTCTGAAAACATTTTCTTTTACCTTTACATCTTATTGTACTTAGCTGCGTATATACCATTTGGTTTTCATTGACAGTAATATTATGTTTTAGTATTCTTTGATGTAATTACAATGTAGAAAGTAATTTCTAGGGCTTCAATATATATTTAGCTTGTAAGAAGCCTTACTGTGACATTACAACATTTTTTATTAAATTTTTTGATAGAATTAATTTAATGTGGTGGTCTATCAGAAGTATTCTTACCTTCTAATTTTGGTAGTTCCATTAGTAAAATCTTTCAATGACTCCTTTACACCTTTGCCTGCAACAATATAGTCCTTATTGCCAATAACTTAAAAAACTACAGTGGCTTTGATTTTTTATTATAGAATTTATATTTATATATTTCTTGACCTCTCTTCAATCAGTTACTTGTGCAGCTTACCAAAAACCATGATCCTGATCAGCCTATAGCTAATCTCATTTATGTTTCTCCCACCTTTCTGTCATCATTCTACAAGTGTTCTTCATAAGTGTTAATTTAAAAGTCTTAAACTTCAAATTGACTCATCAAAGTACGTGTTCACATTAGAAAATTAAACACAAATAAATAAAATATTTAAATAAATGTTACTATATAGTCTGAATCAAAACCTTTTCTGATCTATTGTTGTGAGATAACCATTTTTAATGTAAGGAATTTGGATTTTTATGTATGTGTATTCATAAGGTATTTGATGAATTTTTACAAAATAAAGCAGTTTTATGATTATGTGATAAAATTTGTATGTTTATAGGTAGGTTTGTTAAGAGTGAACAGCCATCAAAAATTAAAGTAAAAGTTCAGTCAGGAACAGCTGTTGACCCTGAAAGTGGATTAGATGATGTCGCTCATGTTTATCGTACTAGAGATGAGGTGTACACTGTTACGTTGGGTGAAACTGATATACAAAGGGGGAGAAATTCGTATTATAAATTACAAATTCTTGAAAGTAACAAAGGGAAAAGGTACTAAATGGCTACCTCTATTAGATATAATAATGTAAAATCACTTATAGTAATGTAGTTTTTATCAGTTGTAATTGTTTGAAGGTATATAAAATTGATTATCATTAAGAATATTTTAATATGAGAATGGAGTTAAGTGTTGTTGAATATTGTTGTGTCTAATTTGGTTGGTTAGTGAATAATCTAACCTTTTTTTCTGGATAAAGTGGTTTGAATGGGAATAATAAAATCCAGTTTAAAAGGGATGTGGTTGTTGGATCTGTGATTAAAAATTTTAATTTCAGAAATAATGATAAGTTAAAAAAAAAAGAAAAAGCTAAAATTGAGAGAAGAATACAGATTATATTTGGTTGCTATATATTCATTGTTAGAGATTATTTACAGAAACAGGTATTTAAGGAGTTAAAAATATTCTGTTATTGGGACTATACAAAGGTCAATTTTGAAAGATAAAAATGGTGTGATTTTCTAGTTACTTATTGTTTTTTACCTTGTTTCATTCAGAAATCATGGAAATTAGTTGCATAGACAAGGATAGAGTTTGTGACATGTTTTATATGCATTTTAACTTACAGCAATAATTTAATCTAATATACAGGGTGTCCCATATAAAATGCAACCCAACCTT
Organism: Lycorma delicatula; assembly: GCF_047948215.1. Lineage (NCBI taxonomy): Eukaryota > Metazoa > Arthropoda > Insecta > Hemiptera > Fulgoridae > Lycorma > Lycorma delicatula. Next base: position 111,379,853 of record NC_134456.1, on the reverse strand, counting down.
ATATTGGTAGATATTGAAATAATAAAAAGGCGTGTGTAAATGTAAATGTAATTTTTATTATTACCATCCATTACCTTACATTTAGAGTAAATGTTGGAAGTGGCCGCCATCTTCTTGAATACAAGCTTCAATTCTTTTAACAGCGTTTCTTGCAACTTTTTTCAAAGTTTGTGGCTGGATATTTAATACAGCTTGTTCAATATTGACTTTCAAGTGTTTGTGGTTTGTTGCTGTAGGCTTTTTCTCTGAGGTAACCCCATAGAAAAAAATCCGCCGCAGTCAAATCTGGAGATCTTGATGACCACAAACCTCGACCGATAACACGATTACCAAAGAATTCCTCAACGAAATCAGAAGTTGAACCTGCGTAGTGCGATGTCGCACTGTCATGTTGTAGCCAGCAGTGTCTCTCTTCCTCTTCCAAGAGTGCAATGAACTGAAATAAAATATCCTGATATCGTTCTGCATTAATGGTGTACTCGAAAAAAATAGGACCGATTATTTTCTTCCATGATATCGTGCACCACACTTCCAACTTCTGCGGGTGTAATTATTTTTCGTGATAAACGTGGGGATTTTCAGCACTCCAAATTCTACTGTTTTGGCTGTTTATGTAGCCATTCAAATGAAACCATGCTTCATCTGTAAAAAATAACGAATCCATAACATTAATTCCCTCATGCAGAAATCGACGGAACCATTGACAATATTGTAGCCGTTTTTCTTTGTCGGGCTCAAGAAGTTGATGAACCGTTTGAATGCGATAAGGTCGTAATTGTAATTGTTTGGTCACCCGATGAACAGTTGATTTAGACAAATTAATTTCAGCAGACAAACGTCTGATCGATTTATTTGGTGAGGTGAGTAATCAGTCTGATTTCAGTGACTGTATCTCTATTCAAAACTGACACAGATCTTTTGTGTTCCTTGTTATTAACAGAACCAGTCTCTCTAAATTTTGCAACTAACCTTAATACTGATGTTGGTTTATCTGGGTACTTATGGCGAAACAAATCTTGCACTGCAACCACTGATTTCGTACTGAAGTACGACTCAATAATGAAAACACGTTCATCTAGCGAAAACACCATCTTGTCTCTAGCAATACACTGAACGTTATGATTGCATTGTTGTTACTATGATTGCAATGAAATCTTCCTAAGATGACCAGCTTTGATTCCTGACAATTTTGGTCTTTCGTAGAGATGTTTGCCTTAGAAAACATGGCTTAGTTTGGTCGTAATAATTTCTTAAAGGTGTACTATTATGGTCATAATAATTCTCATTAAAGGTTCACAAAAATTAATGTTTTTAATAAATAAAAAAAGTCATTGGAAGTACAGAAGAAATTCATTTCATTAAAATTACAAAATTTAGTCAAACAACTAAATATAACTGTACTGTTATTTGTATTGTTTGTATTGTATATACAATATACATACATATACATGAATAATTCATGGATAACATATACATGAATAGTTTGGTTAATGACATAATGGAAAAAGATTAAACAGATTCTCAGAACACATTAATACATTTTTAAAATAGAAATAAGAAATGTTGAATATGAAATAAAAACTGAAAATGAGGGAGTAATAATTTTTTTTATTTAAAACAATTGAAGTGTGTGTTGAAAATTACTGTTATTACCAAATACAGTATTACAAAATTTTATTTACTACCTCTAAAAGCACTTACTACTTGCAAGTATTCATTCAACGAAGTCTGCCTACTTGACTTTGTCATTTGTTTAATCACTTCCTTTTCTAACACAATTTGAACTTCATAAAGAAAGTTGATAATTTATTATTACCAAGATTATGACCTAGTTTTGATTTGTTGACACAATTTAAAGCATCATCTATAGGAACAGCTGGGATTTCTTCATCTTTTTCCATTGTAATCTCTTCTGCATCTTTTGAAGTAAAAATATTGCATGCTTATCCAGAATTTCTTTCTCCCAATCATTTTCATCTTCATTAAAGTGAACATCAGTGTCAGTGCCGATCTGTTGACCTAGTTCTACAACTTCATTTTCAGTTTAAACAGTTTCTTCATTCATATTTTCTTCCTCATATAACTCGTAATCAGTACCATCTTTCTTTAAACTTTACTGTGTTTTCGTCCTCACTAATGTATGGTTCCTTTACATATTCCACTACATCTATCGAAGAAATTTTTTGAATCGAGTAATCTACATTCTGAACTTGTCGATAACTGCTACAAGAATACTCATTATTCAAGGTGATAATGAAGTTTAAACTGAATTATTCAAAAATCTATTAATTGTGAATAATAATTATTAATAATTATAATTTACTTTTAATGTTAGCAGGTAAAAACAATAAACATTACTTGACAATTTCAGGTGACATGGGGCATTAACCAAAATTAGCAGCATTTTTCTGTCTTATTTTTTCATAGAATTTTCAATCTGATTAGCGAAAATTTAACCCCATTATCCAAGCCTTTTAGGTTTGCGTACCGTTCTACTTTCAATTCAGACATATTTTTGAAACATTTTGGCCGCAGCAAATTGTTTATTGCTAATGAAGGTTCTTTTCTCCTATAGCATTGACACAACATCACTGTTATTCTCTGTTTTACTTTTTTAGTACCTTTGAACATCATTGACAGTTGGTAAAACTCAAGTCCCATTTCATCAGCTTGTAAATATTCTTTAGATTGTAGTCTTTTATTAACAATGGCAACTGTTGCAACCACTTTGCCGCTATGTTTTCACGGACTGATTCACTTCCACTACACAAATTTTATAAAACAAGACAGCCAGCATCTTGAGTAACTTTAAATCATGTTTCTAATTTATTGTTTTTCCCTGACATTTTACTAAGAAATATAAAAAACTGTACAATGATAAAGATTATAAAAGGAAACAACGTTAAACTGAGACATACTATTCACATGTATAACTCATTTGAATGCAGTTGTAATAAATTCAGAACTGAAGTCCTGCCCTGCCATCTGAATCAATTCTGTCTGCTACTGACTAGCTGGTGGCAGACATACTGTTTTTGTTTGCTTTGTAACGTTTATAAATGGTACGTTCTATAAAGTGGGCTGTGATAATCATCTTGGGCATACATGTCTATAAAAATGAATGAAAAAGTATTATATTTTTGTACATGATGTAGATCTACATTTTTTTGTCTTATTTTTTTAAATTAAATTTATTTGTAAATGACTGAAAAATTTTTGTACTAAATTAAAATTTTCTTCTAATCTGCTATTAAATTTGTGACTAACGTTTAGTTTTATACCAAAATGAAGCACCAAGTTAGTGGTCATCTTCAATAAATATTTGATGGTCTAAGTCGAGTTAGAGAGTGGTCACCTTAGATTGCAATAACAACATTGTCAGTACTGCAATTTATTTACATTCCAAGAAATACTGGTCTTTTACAGAAGTGGTTCTCTTATAAAGGTGGTCGCCATGAGAGATTTCACTGTATATTTATGAAAAATAAAATAAAGATTTTTCATGCTGTTAAAGTTATGAAAGGGACATTCAATAATTAACAAAACAAATTGATGTAGAGAAAAAATGATTTATTCAATGACAATGAAACTTACACTTCTTTTGAACATATCTTCCAGCAACATTTAGACACTTGTACTACTGTTATGAGAGTTATCTAATTCTCATAGTGTAGAAGTCTTTACCTTGCTCTTTGAACCATTCATGTACCGCTTTTTTGACTGTTTCATTGTGGTCGAACTTCTTGCCACATAAAAATTCTGAGCAGGCTGAACAAATGAAAATCAGACGAGGCAAAGTTTGGCTGTACGGGGTGTGGCAACACTTCCCATCCCCAACTTCTCAAGTATTTCTCTCATTTTCTGAACAATGTGGGGGCATGCATTGTCATGGAAGAGAATCAGACCTTTTGAGGAAGCGCCCTGACGTTTTCGCCTTATCACAGGTCTCACTTTCTGTTGGAGCATATTAGAATAGTACTCACTGTTCATGGTATGTTGTTCTACTAAATAGTCGCTAAAAATTGGGTCTTGCAAGTCCCAGAAGACCATCAATATCACTTTATCGGTTGAGGCGTGAGTTTTGAATTTTTTTTATGGTGGATGAATCAGTGTTTCCCCCAAGGCCTTGCTGTTTGTATTCAGGCTCGAAATGATGTATCTACATTTCATCATAGGTTGTTATACTCATACGATTCAAACCATTCTTTGAGTTCAGAACAAATGCAAATCCAGGTGTCTTTTGGGCTTGAGTCTTGGAACCCATCTCAAACGTGTTTTGCAATAATTCAGCATGTCATGAATGATTGAATGCATGGTTCCAACACTAATATTACACAAAAATAGCAAATTGGGAAATTTTGACCCTGTCTTCACGAATAAGATCATTATGTGATTTTGCAGCGCAGTAATCGAAACTTCAATAATTTATAATACCTTCTTGTAGTGCATCAAAATAATTTTTAGTTATTTTCCGTATAGAATAATCATGCCAAATTTCAGTTATATGGAGAACATATGTACAATGGACTATTAAACCATTTTTGTTTACAGTTATTGGTTATTTAGAAGTTGGGGGCGCATTGGTACAACAATTGGTGGTACTAAACTGGATGTTTATAAAAGTATAGCTGATGCTTTGCACCAGTTTCGTGTTTTATATGAAGATAAAACAGGCAATATGTGGGAAAATCATAAAAACTTCCATAAGATTTCTGGAAAAATGTACCCACTTAGCGTTGACTATGGCGATGCTGAAACGGTAAGTTTTATATTATTTTCTTCATGATAATAATAATTTACAAGATTCTGATATATTTTCCAACCTGGTCATTACAGGTTAAATTAACAAGGCCCACAACCTGACCACCTGGGATGAAATTTAGTATGAATTAACTGTTGATAGTGTTATGAGAAAATACTGAAATTCAGATCTCTATCATTAACCTTTTCGTTTTTAGAGGCCTTCTCACAAAATGTGTTTCACTCTTTTAGCAAAATTTACTTTTTTTAAATTTCTAATTAGTTTTATAACAAGACTGCAGTGAATATTAAGTGAAAATGAGTTGAAAATCATTACACTTTATGCTTAAAAGTGAAATTAAGTTAATAATTTTAAGTAAAACAATAAATCTCAACATTTTTAAATGATCTAAAAACTCAAGTGTAAAACATAATTATGTATAAGCTATAATTCTCAAGACTTTTTTCCTAATACAAGAAGCTATAATAATATAAATATTAATCATACGACTAATAATTAAAATACACTGTATGTCTTTAAATAATTACAGTTGTGGTGTTTATGATTTGGATATTTTGACTGTCTTAAAATCTTACATTACATAAAAAAAGTTAAATCAATAAAAATTTCAAATTAAAGTTTTATATATTCTTAAATTAACTGTTTCATTTTGGTAGCTGTTACTTTAAATAGATATTTTAATTTGTATTAATTTTTAACTATAGTTTAACAATAAAATACAGCAACAGCACTTATATTTTGATTAATGCTAATGTTCTTATTAATTTTTCAAAGTAATGTTTCTAATAAAAATAATTTTTTTATAATAATGAAATCAAATGTAATCTGATATTTTATTGCTACTTAAAAATTATACCACAAAGTTATTGTTAAGTTAAATTTTAAAAGAGTGTTTACGTACTTATTTGAAATACCTGATTATTTTGTTGTCAGTTTTTCATTTGCCTGAGTAGTTTCCTTTTCAGATAATATATAATATATATGTCCAGTAGCAGTTTTCAGATTAACTTTCATTAGTACTTCCTGTCGAGGTAATATTAGAATATCACTGTGCTGGAAAAACATAAGAAGGAGATGGACTTTGAGGATGAAGAAAACTTACTTTCACTTCTGTCGATTCATTTATACATAATAAATGAATAATAAACCAACCACCATTATAATTGCTCATGATTAAACCTTTTATATCAGAAACTTCAGGAAAACTAACTTTATGTTCATATTCTTCATTTTCAGTAATAATTTTTGTTTTAAGACATCCTTTCCTGACTGGTAAAAAAGCAAGCAACTTTTGAGTACTTGGAATCACCACCACTTTTGTTAAACGATACTTCTTTCTTTTTGTTAAATACTTTTCTTCTTTCTGATATTCATTTGAAACAAATATGGAATTCATATTTTTAATACTTGACCAAGCCAATCATAAAGCTGAGTGACTGCTGATATTTGATCTCGGTTTGAGCATCATAAACTTGCTTTTGATAGTAATCTTATAAAGTACCATCAAGACCACATGCAACTCTTGCCATGTGATCTGGCAAAGAAGTGCCATTCCGCCTTGGCACCAAAGTCATCCTTATGATAAGTTAAATTCACAAAATTTTTGTTATTTTTATATTGTGCTGCTGAGTCATCTGAGAATTAAATAAGTTTATTCACAATATTATACTTTTTTTTTTTTTTAATTTAATTAGTTTTTTCTGAAAAAAAGTGAACTTATATTGTGTCGTGTTTACGGCAGTCAAACATAACTAAATTATCATTTAGTGTCTGCAAATTCTTGGTTTTTAAAATAAATAGCAAAAGGATGAATTGTAGCCTGTTGATTGTTCCAGTGAAACTCTTGGGTTTCATCTTGTAGCACAAATTGAATTGAATAATTTTCATCAAAGTCGCATAATGTGATAAAGATTCCGGGTTCAGTTACAGGTTTTAAATTTTTTAAGATGTTTGACTCCTCATTCATTGCTGAGAAGCAACGAATGAATGGCATACAAGAATTGATAGTTTTTCAATAAACGTCTAATCTTCTACATTCTTCTTTACTTTTTCTAAACTTGAACAATCAGTTGATGTCTGTTGCTGAAAAGTTGCTTTGTCCACAGAATTTTCAACAAATATTGAATCTAAAATGTTTATAAAATTGTCAGAAGGGGACAATTCTTACATTTGCCAAGGTAACAAATTTCTTGAGGTGGATTGCAAATAATTTGTGCCACACAGTATTTATAAGTGAAATGATTGTTGCACTCTTTTTTTAAATAATTTAATTTACATTCATCGAACATAAATTTCTTGTTCTGATAGATAACACACATACACTGTGAGTTCCACTGTCACCTGCTAAAACACAATTTTTAGGATGTAAAGCAACAAAGGTAGAAAACCCAATTTTAATACCTGTATGAGCTTCTTTAAACTGATGATGTATTTCTTTCAGATTAGCCAGTAATAGTCTTTTTTGAACTTGAATGTTTCCACAAGGTAATTTGATTGTGACACATTTTTTTTTTTTTTTGCCTAGCATTACACAGCTTACATCATCTGATTATAAAATGCCTGAATACATCCAAATATGTTTTGATTCAGACACTTTCCAGGTTTAGGGTTTGGTGATGACAGTCCCTTGTTCTTTAACTAGTTGTTTTGCCTGTTGTTTCATGTAATTGGTAGTTCTGGGAATTCATCTTCCACTTTTTCGATGCTCCAACTTCATGAAACAAGAGTAAGAATTGTTATTTTAAGATGTTTTTCTTTCAACTGTACCAAGATTTCACTATCAGGTTTGACTTGATATGAAGTCTTTAGAGTTTTTCTTAGTTTCATTGAATATTTTTTCCCTTGCTGATGATTCAATTTTTGCAGTCTTTTTGGCAGTATATGTTTTATTTTGCAATCTTTTAGATTTTATAGGTGATTCCCCAATATTCACTAGACTCTCATTTAGCCTGTATAACACATAATTTGTTTCATCATAAAAGTCTTCTTCACCATCATCTATCTGCTTCTTCTGAAGTTTTATTACTAATTGAGGCAAGTTTTTTCCAATGCTTATCACAAACCTTCCAGTTACTTTTTAAACTTTAATTTTTTTTGTGTCATCCATTTTAACACTTTTCTTAAATTCTTAGTAACATTATTATAATCTACTTCTTGAAATGGATTACAACGTTTATTATTGTAAAATGTTGGCATACTTCAAAAGATATGTAAGTTTAAAAAAACTAAGTACCTAAACTACACCAACACTTGCAATCAATAAACAAACACTGAATATCTTGACTTCAGGGCAGACATATTTTTATAGTGCTCATGCTTTCTTGCATTATGTTATTCCACAAATAAATCAAATATTTTAGGTCATATTTAATATTGTTTACAATGGACACAGACTATGACTAAACTGATGATATAGTAAGCTTCAATACATTTTGTCTTTTAATTTGTATTAATTACACTCTATCATTGGTAGAATTTAGAGCTAGTGCGGACATGGACTATATTTTTGATGAGATGGTAGATGATGAAATGAAGCAACGCTATGTTCTTGAATCGTTATATTTAATTTCTTGTCGCCCTTGACATTTTGATTGAATTACAATAGTTACATTAAACTTAAGAATGTATGACAGTAGTTATAATTGAACTTGAACATTATCAAGAAACTATGAGTCCCCTTGGACTGAAATAAAAGCACGACCGCACTGCACGGGATTTTGATGTAGAATGATTGTGTAAGCTTAACTCGCCAGTGAGTGCTAGCACCCACTAGATCGCAGCACCGGACAGCTTGACATGGAACAGAACACACCGCCTTCCAATTATAATTACCTTTATTATAATTCTATGATGTATTACATGAAATAAAACTTAATATGCAAATAAAGAGTAATACATAAAATAATTACATAAACATTGAAAGTACAAAAATTAAAGTTACCGCAATAAATCAAATGTTGCTACAGGCAAAGCTTACAAACAAAATAAATTTAAAAAAAACAAATACATGAGGATTACATTGAATAAATATCATTGATTACATTTGGCGTAACTTATGTCCTTGCAAGCAATTAAATTTGGAAGAACAATCAATTTATTAATAGTTCTTTTAACTATTGTATTATTAGTCTTCACATCAACTAATCTAACTAGTATATCATTACCTGGATATACTTCAACAACTATTCCCAATTTCCACATCAGTGGAGGAAGATTACTTTCTTTGATTATAACTACATTGCCAACACAAATGTTATATTTGAAATTTTACACTTATTCCTCTTCTGCAAGGAATGTAAGTAGTCATTTGACTAAGTTTTCCAAAAGTCTTTCAATTCCTTTTGTATAAGCTGCCACCTAGAAGTCTATTTATATTAACGTCTTGAGAAATCAGGATCAGGTAGGAAGTTAATGGAGTGAAAGTTAAAAAATGTCCAGGAGTAAGTGGAGATGGATCAGATGTATGCCACCCACTGTAATGGTTAAGTATTGGGCCAGCATAATCAACACCAGTGAGGAATGAATTAACTGTAATCCTCCATGGGATAATCTTAAATGTTAATGAGAAATGATCAATTGACTGAGATGAATATGAGGACTTAAAATTATAGGATGTTTAGCATTTAAAGACAAGTCTGTAAAACTTAAACGACCTCTGACACGAATGATACCATTTTGATTCAAAAATGGGTTAAGAGAAACTAATTTGCTTTTCGTTGACACAGCAACATTTTTCCTTAAATTGCTTAATTCTTTATTACAGTGCAATTCTTGTGTTTGACGAACAAGAATTTCCAATGTGGAATTGATTTCTTCCGGAGAAAGATATGACAATATACAATATTTTTATTTTTTAAATTGTAAATGAAGCAACGACAGTATGAAAATATGTTTAATGTTCTTATGAACGAAGAAATGGTTTTGAAAGTTTCTGTTGTTTGAAGAAGAGCTGAAAACACATTAGTTTTGCTAGACTTCTCTTCCTTGAGCGAATCTGGCGGAATCATAGAAATGATAGGCGGATTGGATGGCCAGGCATCCTCATCTTGTTTCAGAAATGACAGACCATTCCACCAAAGCTGTAAAGAGAATACATCCGGTATACAACCACATGACAAGACGTCTGCAGGGTTATCCCTTGAAGGGATGTGCTTCCATAAGCATTTCTTAGTTAGCTCTTGAATTTCGCAAACTATTTGCGACAAATATCTTCCATCTATTAGGAAGCGAAGACAACCAGGAAAAGTACTACTTTAAAATCCGACCAAAAATGGATTGAATCAAATCTTTACCTAAAATACATTTAAACTTATTGAATAAACGAGACAACAGAAGAGCGGTGTTCAACTCATGCCTTGGAACAGAGATTTGCTTGACAGGAACAACTCTAGATTTTGAATACAGCAAGTGGATTTCAGTGTGTTCATTACTATCAACAGATCTGATGAAAAGTCAAGCACCATATGCGCTGCTATTTGCATCACAAAATCCATGCAATTGATAACTCTTAGGGAAACTACTGATTTTAACTAATCTAGGATCTAGGAAATTACTTGACGATTTGAGCTGAGAATACAGAGAATTCCATTTTTCAGCCAGTGGAGCTGGAAGAACTTCATCCCATTGAAGGTTAGAGCACCATAACTCTTGGATGAACACTTTAAATGGAACAATTGCAGGAGCAAGTAGACCCGAAGGATCAAACAATGAAGAAATTATTGATAAAACAGAATGTTTAGTGTAAGAAATATTATTATCTTTTGGTTTGATTTGATAAATGAAATCATCATATTGAGGTTCCCAAGATAATCCAAATGTCTTGATGTTTTTTGTCTTTTTCTAATTTGATGAATAAATCAGAATCTTCAAACATACCAGGCACTTTTGAATGACATTTATGCAGAGAAATTCCGTATTTGTTAAGCAATAACGAAATATCATTGTACAATTCTTTTAACTGATCAGTGTTGTCACAACCAGTGAGCAAATCATCAACATAAATATCTTGCTTGATTGATCGACAAGCTTTAGGAAAGGAGGCTTCATTTTGGTTAGAAATTTTGATCAAACATCCTGTAGCTAGAAAACTTGAAGATGCTAAACCATAAGTAACTGTTTGTAGATTGTATGGAATGATTGATGAGTTATTATTGTCATACCATAGGATTCTTTGCAGTGGAAAATCTGAGGATTAATGTGAATTTGTCATTACATTTTTGGAATATCTCCTGATAGCATGTAGCCATGAGTTCAAAAACGAATTATAATTGAAATAAATATTGTTGCACTACTGAACCTGTAGCAAGAATTGAATTGAGTGATCGGCCATTTTGCACTACCATCAAATACTACTCTGGTTTTGGTAATGGTGGAAGATTCACGAAATACTGCGTTCTGGGGCAAATAAAAGATTTCAGATGGAGCCTGACACTGAGATGAATCTACCGGTTTCATGCGATCTAATTCTTGATATTCTTTCATGAAATGGAAGTAATCTTCTTTAAGTTTAGTGTTTTTCTGAGATCTACGATGTAACAAATTGAAACGATGCTTTGCATTCTCATACGAATCCTAAAGCAAAGTTTTCCTAACGAGGAAGAGATACAATAAATCTGCCTTTGTGATCACGAAAGGTATTTTCAACGAAATGTTTTTCCAGAAAGATTCCTCCTTGGTCGGTAAACGATCTTCGATCTCTTCAGATCTCCAAAAATGACTCTAATTGAGAGGAAAGTTGTTCATTGCTAACAAAAAGTGATATTGAATCTGAATTTTTCCATTTACTAGATTTAATAGGGATTTGACCCGAGACTATGAAACCAAGATGGGTTTCTTGAAGTATAGTATGATTAACATTATGAGTTAATTGAACAGGCTTAAGCAACGAAAGATAATATTGAGCTTGTAGAAGAATATCAACTGGCCCAGGAATGTTAAAATTAGGATCGGCAAGAAAAAGGTGACAAGGAATTTCCCAGTCAGTTACGTTCATAAAATCATTAAGTAACAAACCTGTAATAGATGGCAGTATAAGACATTTCAAATAAAAATTAAAATTTTCATAACTAGAATTAGTATTTAAATCAACACTTAGCTTAGATTTAGTAACAATTACTAATACCTGAGATTGGCATCAAAACAGGTTTGGTTTGAAGCCCAAGTTTAGCAGCAAACCTTTCAGTACAAAATGAAATCATCGAAGCAGAATCAAGTAAGAGCCTGACTTGAATGAAATTACCTTGTTTATCCTTGATGTTAACTACAGCTGTTGCAAGTAAAACATATTTGTTAGGTTCTGATTTTAAAGTGCAATATGAATTATTAATCGGGGGAGCTTGATTTGGCTTAGAAGATTTTTTTGCTGCCTCTTGCAGCATTTTATCTAAATGAATTACCATATGATGCTTTCATAAGCATTTTTTACAAATACGATTGCTTGGGCACTCTTTTACAATATGCTGTTTACTTAAACAATTAAGACATAATTTTTTTATGAAATACAAAATTTTTCCTTTCATTAACATTATAACTCAAACATTTATCACATTGATACAATTTATGGTTGCTAGTTTTACATAATACGCACATAGAATTATTTACATAAAATACATTTTTACTAGAACTAGGTTTTGATTAATCATATTTTTTGCCGCTAAAGCCTACATTAGACGGCTGCGCATTTTCATTACCTTGAATTATGAATGCGGATTTAAGTAATTTATGCTTAGATTCTAAGAAAAAAATAAGTTGTTCTAACTTCGGAAATTCATTACCTTTTAATGTTTGTTCCCAGTTTTTTAAAGTATTCAAATTTAAATTTTGAGTAATTAATTGTATTATAATAAATTCTAAATAATCAATATTTAGATTTTTTAATGCATTAATGTTTGAATTAATTTGGATCAATGAATTTAGATAAATTTTCAGAATTTTCCTCTTTTAATGGTTTTAGATTAATAATTTCCATATCATGTTTAGATGCAATTAGTTTGTTGTCATAACGAGCTTTAAGTAATTTTATTGCAGTTTCATAATTTTCAGATGTTACTGATAAATTTTTTATTACATCTAAAGCATTACCCCTTAAGAAATTTGTAAGGTAGTAAAATCTTTCAACAGAAAATTCTTTGCAGTTATGGACTAAACTATTAATAAGATCAAAAAATTTATGCCAAGCTCTCACATCCATGAGCCATGAAAGGGCTCAATTTGTATAGGTTTTAATGTAATTGGATTGGGTTTATTAATTATTTTATTTGATTCAGTTACACCTGAAATTTTGAAAAGATTTTCTAGTTTTTTATGTTTTAATTTAAGTTTATCAAAAATGTTATCATGTATGTCCCTATCCTCTAAATCTTTATCTGTTGCATCTTTATGCAATTAGATTTCAGATTGAACTTCAAAAATGTTTTTTCATATTCTAATAGTTTATTGAATTTTATAGTGAACAAATCATAATTGTCTGATTCGGACATGAAATTATCAATGAATGTTTTTAATTTTGCTATGCAGTTTTTCATAATACCTCATTTCTTAATTAAATCTTTAAATTCCATTTTTACTGGAATTACAATATTGACAGAGATAATATTATATTTATAAGAAATTAATTTATTATAAAATAATACTAGTAAAAGTAGATAAGGTTGAATACAAAGTAATATTGTTAGATTATTGTCTATGACTAAAGTTGAATGAACAAGATAGCTTGAATGTATATTCGATATGATTTTATCAGTTGGCATTGGCCTATCCTCATGTCGACGAACAAGACGAAACTTGAACTGTGAGTGTGCATATGCCGTACAGTTCTAACCAAAACCGGTATTGAAGACTGCTTCATATACCTGCTCTCATTCTAGTCTTGCAAGTAACTGCCTGTTACAACCCATTTGAATATATTTAATTTTATACACTTATATATTTTAAATACACTGTTCTAAGAAGTTAGTATTTGCACGGTTTTTATGAAACATTAATAATTTTATTTAACACTGCTTATAAATAAATTGTAAATACTGCTTGATCCGACCTTACGAATCCTGCCTTGTGAATCCTTCGACCAATCCGGCTCCTTAATCTGGCGACTTGACAATCCTGTCCCTCAGTCTGGCAACAACTTGATCTAGCGACGGAGAACCATAAAGAGATATGGTAGAATTTAGAGTTAGTGTGGACTTATTTTTGATGAGATGGTAGATGATGAAATGAAGCAATGCTATGTTCTTCTTGAATCGTTATATTTAATATCTTGTTACCCTTGATATTTTGATTGAATTACAATATTTACATTAAACTTAAGAATATATGACACTTTAGTCATAATTGAACTTAAACATTATCAAGAAACTATGAGTCCCCTTGAACTAAATGAAAACACGACCACAGTGCATAGGATTCTGACGTAGAATGATTGTATGAGCTTAACTTGCCAGTGAGTGCTAGCACCCACTAAATCGCAGCACCGGACAGCTCAATATGGAACGAAACAATCATCATTGGTCATTTGATTGAGAGTTGAGTTATATTATTCCTTATTACTAGACAAAACAAATGAGCAACATATTACCTCATTACTTTTGGTTTCTTCTTGCCAGACATTTTATTTGATTTTGCTAGTTCAGCCAACAAAAATTTAAATATTTACCACCTCAAAACCACACAAAAAAAGATTTTTTTTTGTGAAAACATTGATACACTTTTTTTCTCTTCGTCCCAATGCAGTCCCAGTTTCAAATTTGCACATCTGTAAGGATAAATCAAATATAAATGAAATTTTTGTTCCTGAGCGTCTACAGTTGATAGGACTGGGCCCGCACTTTTGCTTAGGTGGAGTCATTAGAAGTGGGGAGAGTCGGCCATTCCACACTCCCAACCGATTTATCAGTAACATTCACGATATTGGAGCAACAGGTGTACCCCTCCACTGCACAACACATAATTACAAAATTTCTTACTCGTGAAGGAGTTCAAGCGACAGAAATTTTCCAGAGATTGCGTAGTTCAGGGACCAAACATTATCAAGGACTTGTATGTTTGCCTAGCATAAAGAGTTCAAAGAAAGACGAGAATGAGTGGAAAATCAGCGACATGATTGATTGCCATCTTTGGACCAGCACTGCAGATGAAAACATTTACACAGTTCGAGACATTCTTGAAGACAATTGATGGGTGAGAGTATCCAAAATTACAGAACAGATTGGATTAAGTTATGGGAGCTCCCATAACTTAATACGGCTTACAGCAAGGTTTGCAAAAGATGGTGAGAATTTTTGAGTCAGACTATCACCTGTGATGAAATGTGGGTCTACCACTGCACTGCCTAGTCAAAACAAGCCAGTATGGGGGAGGCAGCTCCGATGAAAGCCAAAATTTGACTGTCAGCTGGCAAGGTTCTTTCAACCGTTTTTTTCGACCAGTGAGGCATTTTTCTCATTGATTTTTTTTTATGAGCGATACACAATCAATGCTGCTTACTACTGCGAGCTGTTGAAAGAGGGTGAGGGCTGCATATCACCTCAAAAGACGAGGCCATCCTCCTCCACGACAATGTCACGCCCCATACTGCAGCTCTTAACAGTCTCAAAACTAAAAGAGATGTACTGGCCTCAACTTGATCATCCCCCTCCAACTCGGACCTATTGCCCTGTGATGTTCATTTGTTTGGGTCGCTTAAAGAAGCTGTAGGAGGGCAACAATTTGAAGATGGCATGAAAGAATTTGTGCGCAATTGGCTCCTGATGCAACCAGCTTCATTCTGTGATGCTGCAATAAAAAAGTTTCCTTCTCACTGGGAAAAATATATTTCTAAAGCAGGCGACTATGTAGAAAAATAAATTATATTTGCCTTTTATTTTTCATAAATAAATTTTTTTAAAAGTAAAATCCCGTTTATTTTTGATTTACTGTTGTATTTTATAATATAATGATGAATGAAATATATTTTTAATAAAAAAAATTGAAGATTTTTTCTGAAATTCAAGTAAGTACACTAATACTTAGCAGTCAATAAACAAACACTGAATATCTTGACTCAGGCAGTGACTGAATATCTTGTCAAATGTAGTGACCTTGAAATAAAAATTTTGTAAATATAGGCTTGTATATCTACGAATGAGCATCACATAAGCTTTAAAATAAGTCCAAGTTTATCATTCTACCTTAATAAGAAACAAAGTTTTATCAACCAAACACTAGTGCCGCAAGTCAAAATGTGCCATTAAATTTGAAGGGCTCTAAAAAGAAAACGGTTAATGATAGTGTTCTGAAGTTCAGTATTTTCTCATAACCCTATCAACAGAATTCATACCAAATTCCATGAAAATCCCAGTCAATCCGGTTATGAATGGCTGTCCATCCACCTTGTTGATTTTTCTTGGAATGACCCAATATTTTGAATTTATATTGATACTCATCAATAACTCAATTGAAGGAGAAACCAATAAATACACCAAATATTCTAAGTTGTTGATGAGGTCAGTATAGCTTTTGGTGTCATCAAAATTTTAACAAATACATTTTATTTAATACTTACAGAAAATCAACTACAACTGACACACTCAAAACCCATGTAACTATCTTTTGCCACAAATACGTACCGTTTTTATACATTTCACATCACCTAAAACATAATATTGTCTGCTGACAACTAAAAACTTGATTCATCTGGCACATCTTGATAACTGTGCTAGAATTGAACTCTTTTGTTTTTTTCAAGTGTCAAATTTCTAAATTTTTGAGAGTTTGTATCAGTAGCCACATTCGCTGACAAATAAATTCATAAAATATGAATGAAATGTATTGCTATTGTGATATTAAAAAAACAGTAAATTTTAGAAAACTGCTTTAAGACAATTAAAACTTATAAGGTCAAAAAAATATTAAATAAATAATTTGTGAAAAATTAAAGTAGGTTACTAAGAAATACATGGTGGTCAGTTCTCATGTAATAAAAAGAGATACATATCCTTTGAATATAATAATTATATTGATCAGAGAGAGTTATTTTATCAATTTATTAAAAGAATTTTATTTGCATTCTGTTCAATTGTTGTGTTGGTCTAGAATAATAAATAATTTTGTTTTACAGAAAGAGAAACAGTTGGAAGCACTTGATGCAACTGGTTCCAAGCTTAAAAAGCCTATCCAAGAATTAATCATGATGATATTTGATATTGATCTCATGAAAAAGACTATGGTGGAATTTGAGGTTAGTGAAAATGTTACTTAATTAGTAAATAATAATTTGATTGTTTTTATTTGTCTAATGTCATGAAAAGCTATTACAAAATTATTGTTCTGTACACATGCATTCTGAAAATTTTAATAAATAACTCCTTATTCTTACAGTTTAATTATTAATTTCAACTCGATACTTTGTAAATGCATGCAATAATAATCAGCCTAAAAAATTGCTTAACATTTATAATGGGAGGTATTGCAATTATGATGCACTTTGCAAACTTCTCTTCATACAATTGTTCAAAGACATTGTAGAATGCAGAAATTTCTATAAAATTAAAGTAGAAAGTTCTTTTTATGGGTTTCCCCTTATTTTTCCATTTTTTTGTATGGTTAACAGCATTTAGAAAACATTAACAAAGATTTGTTGGTTCAAGAGGTTATGATTATATTGATTGCTGTGTTAATTTATTGAAATGGAAAAGATATGAACAGTAATTCAGAATATTACTTTCTCATGGTTTGCCTTTTCCTGATTTTTCTGTCAGACTGTAAAAATAAATCTGATCTGTAATCATTCTTATTTGAAGTGATGACATTTGTAAATAATAATAATACCATTAAGATATTGTTATAAATGAGATATATATGATTGTATGTAAATATACTCTTGTGTTCAGAATAAAGTATTGCTTGTAATGAATTTCTTATGAGATTAGGTTGAAGTTTCTTACTATTTATTGACAAACCGTTGAATGTTTGTTGCAGCTGCATTTTGCCTTTATGTATTATTTGTATCCTTCTGTAATAAGATGTATTGTTAGATTGATATGTAACATTTTACATTTAATTAGTCTGGATTATGGGATCTTTGAAAATATTCTTCTGTATTTTTTATAAACTTTTATTTAACTTGCTTTAGTTATAATCAAATCTTGCAACTGCTATATCTTTTGATCTATCGTATGAATATCAATGAAATTTGGTACATGTATGTAACTTTGATGACAATACAATACTGCGGTGTTAGAATTTGGATATGACCCACCCTCACCCCCTCCACATGCTACCCCTACGCTAAATTCATGCATGTTGCTTAAATTTTTATTTCTCATCAACTATCGTATGAAAATCAATGAAATTTGATACACGTATATAACTTCGATGTGTAAAAATAAATATTTTTACTTTTTAGTCTTAATAAATAAACAAACAGTAATATTTAGATATAAATGTTATTAAGAATATTTTTTTTGTATGTAAAAAGTTTATTGTTCATTAATACTAAAAAGTAAAAATAAAAATAAAATTACAAAAATATATTTGATTACATATAAAAAATTATTTTTAAAAAAGCTTTTATTTAACTAATATTAATAAAAAAAGAAAAATTAGAAAAACCCTCTAAAAAGTAAAAAATAAGAATTAAATCAAATTGACAATTTTAAACAAAAAAATATAATATATTAATAAATATAAAAATGCATTGAAAAGTAAAAAATAAATTAAATAAATAACCAATAAATAAAAAATAAATAAATGTAATAATTATTAAATTTTAAAATTAAAAGTAATGAAAATATTTAGTTAAATAAAAGCGTGGCACAGTTTTTATAACAATGTTTTCGAATAAGTATTTAAAGACATTTGCTGTATTTTAAAATATATTTTGTTTAATGAGGTTGTTTAGTATATGTATATACTTTATTTATCTGTAATAAAATAACTCAAGTTTTAATTCTTCGATGGTTCAAATTTGCACCGAGATGACCTTTAAGGATTAATAAGATTAAAAATAAAAATTAAATTTAGAAATCTTGCACAAAGTTATTACATTTTGACGGTAATCTGAAAAATTATTAATTATTATCATTATTATAATTGTAATTGTAATTATGAATTCATTAAATAAAAATTCATAATTAATTAAAATGAAACTTTTAGCGGAAAGAGTGCGTTCAATTTGGCTTAGATTACAAGCAGAATTCGAAAATGAACTTCAACTATGTGAGAACACGTACAAAGAAAGCGAGTGGGTGCATTTTCCCAGATTGTTACTTGTAGCTAGTCAGTCTCAACTGGAGAGGTTCCAGCAAACCTTTCCGTCTCCTCGCGTTGTTATTGAAAATGAAATTGAAGATTAAATGTTGTGTTTTAAATAAATTATAAAAACTGCACCACGCTTTTATTTAACTAAATATTTTCATTACTTTTAATTTTAAAATTTAATAATCATTATATGTATTTATTAGTTATTTATATAATTTATTTTTTTACTTTTCAGTGCATTTTTATATTTGTTAATATATTATATTTTTTTGTTTAAAATTGTCACTTTGATTTAATTCTTATTTTTTACTTTTTAGAGGGTTTTTCTAATTTGTTTCTTTTTTTTATTAATATTAGTTAAATAAAAGCTTTTTTAAAAAATAATTTTTTATATGTAATCAAATATATTTTTGTAATTTTTTTTTTTTTTTTTTTATTAAATTATCCTGATTTGATATCAGAACTCCTCAGTTTCAGAAAACAATCCATTTATAGAATATATTGTATCTATGTGTAGGCTTTTTATTGAATAATGTTTCTCTTTTTTTGTGAAGTGCTTTTACGATTATCTTTATAACTTCTCTGAGTGTGTGGCTGGCCTATTATTGTTAATACTGTTTTCAATATTTCAGTTGGATAAATTACGTGGAGTAAGTCTGCTAGGCTATTATTTGTTTAAACAGTGTTTTCAAAGACTATCTATTTGGTTTTTGTGTAGTGTGTGGTAAGTGAGATCTTTGCCCCTACTTTCTGTGCAAGAATTGAAATAAAGTGCACACTTTGCCAAGTATGTCCTGTTTAACCTATAAATTTCTTCTACAGTGATGGTTCCAAGTGTGTTACTAATGGTAAAGTATAGGTGCTAATTATTTAATTATGTTTTTTGAGTGTAGCTTTGATTTCAGAATACATAGGAGTTGATGTTTATTTTTTTCTTCAATTTGATAAAAATAATATATTTTTATAGTTTTTTATTTATGCCTGGTTACTTATGTGTAATATTTGTTTTGTATATTTTGTTAGTTCTTTTTTTTTTTTTTTTGTTTAGTTTCTTAAAGTAAATATCCTTTAATGTTTAAGCTGATTAAAATGATTTTTCTTATTATTTTGTCTTCACAATGTTACTTCTTTAATATTTAATTCATACTTTTTTTTATGTTTCAGTATTTTTCTTTTATTCTTATTTAATTTCAAATTAAATTTCTCTCACAATAATTAATTCATATTATTCATTATTTCTTCTCATTTGTCGTGTTTCTATTTAAAAAACTATTAATGAAATCACCATTACTTGATGTCTTGAAAGTAATCACCATTTAGTTACGTTTTTGCAGAAATTAGCACACCTTAGACTGAGGTCCATCTGTACTCAGTTTTGATTCCAGAGGATGCTATTTAAAAAAAAACTGCAGGTCTCCAGGTTAATAGCTTTTTCAATATTTTTAGCTGCATTCAATTACTTGCTTGGCTCCTTCCCTATTATTTAAATTACTTGTACAGCTTAAAAATTAATAGACAATTTTATCATAATTGTGAAATTTGGGCAGAAATTGGTTATTAAGACATTTCAGTGTGCGATTCTGACAAATTTACAGGCACCTTGTTGCTGGTATTGTGTTAAATGTAAAAAATTTATAAAAATTATATGAAATATTTTGAGATTAAATGAAACTGCTACATGATGAAGAACATTGTGAACACCTTGGTCATTATCAGTAGTTGGAAGCATATTAATTTTGAAATAAATTATTGAATTGGCTTCTGAAATCTGTGATTGAAATAAATTTATGTAAACTATGAAGTTTCTAATAAAAGGAGCACACATCAGCATTAGAGAAATGGTTGTTACAAGTTGTGGATTTAAAGATTTTTTTTTTAAATCTTTAACTTTAGTTATTTAATTTGTTGCTTCCATAATTAATTGTTTATTTTTTAGATTGATTTGGAAAAAATGCCGTTGGGTAAAATAAGTAAAACTCAAATACTTGAAGCATACTCTGTGTTAACAAATTTACAAGGTTTTATTGAGCAGCGGGATGGTGATCTGAAACCTGATCAGCGTGCACTAATTATTGAAGCTACCAATAGATTTTACACCCTTGTGCCTCATGATTTTGGCATAGATAATCCTCCGCTTTTGGAAGATATTGAAATGCTTAAGGTTTGTAGTTATATATTTTAAAATACATTTGTTTTAGCAACTATACATACATTTTTTTTATTATTATTTATTATGCTTACAAAATAGTGAATAAAACCTTCATTTAAATAGTGTAATCTGATGGCAGCCAATGAAACTATAAGTAAAATATTGTGCAGATATATTTGCATCATGCATTACAAAAGAAAATATTGTTTTGCCAATTAATATTTTATAAACCATATAATAAAAGAGCTTGTTTTATTTGTGTTAATCGTAAGTTTACATTTAAAAACATATAGGAACTACAGAAAATTATGTTTAAAAAGATTCCTGTTTTCCTACTAATGAAGCATTCTAGAACTTTATTAAGAGATAGTGTAAGTTAGCATTTGAGAATATTTTAAAAATAGATTATTTTTTATAGTTTCAGTGGCAGCTACATTAAAAAAAATCCTGCTACTTCAGCTCTTATTAAAGGTTGGAATTATTGCTTTCTAAACTATGTTTTTTAAAAAACCATTACAGTATCTACAAAGTTACATAAAACAGTAAAATATAAAAAGGGTTATTAGGGAAAAAATGTTCACAAACTGTTTATTAATTGTATGTTCATATTTCTTATTTGGGTTGGAGCAATTGAACCACTTGGTTGGTTGACAACCGAGCACATAAATTATGATGAAAGTATAACATTATACATAATTTTTTATAGAAACATGATACTTTCAACTGCAATTGCAGGGTTGTAATTTTAAGTGTGAATTACTGGACTAAACTGATTTTGTCACAAATTTCTGATAAAGTTCAATGATTTAATTATTTCAGGTGGTGTTTATCATTTGACATATATTAGAAAAAGTACACTCCTTTTTCTCTTAATTAGGGCCATTTGAGCATCTGTTGAAACATTTTAAGTAGAAAAAAGAAGCACATTGGGAGAAAAAGATAAGGACTGAACTGGGAAAGTCATTTTTATTAGACATATATTGAATTTTAGTTATATGTATTGTTTGTAGTTGACTTTTCATAATAAATTAATAATTATTTTTTTTTAATTAAGTTGTTAATGATTTGTTTTTTTGCAGTAGTTTTTTAATTATTGTAGTTTTGGAAAAAATGTTGTAGTTTTTATTTGCTTACAGAATAAAATGGAGATGTTGGACAGTTTATTAGAAATTGAATGTGCGTATGAAATAATGAAGACAAGCCAAGAAGATGGTGAGCACTCTTTGGATGCTCATTTTGCTAAACTTAACACCGATATTGATGTAATTGAACATGATTCTAAGGAATTTGATTTAATAGATCAATATGTTAAAAATACACATGCTGCAACTCATTCCAATTATGAACTTGAAATACTTGAGGTAATTTTATTTTTTTTCTCAGCAGTTTAACATATTATGCATTCATAATAATAATAATAATAAAGTTATTTTACAGGTGAATAGAACATCATGTGATGTATTAGATGAATGAGTTTGATTTCATTGAGAACAAGGAAGGCCTCTGGCATGTTTAAGAAGAATAATGTACATGACAAATGTTTAAAATTTTAGAAAAATTTGAACTTAAATACAGAGAACAGAGATTATTTACAATTTGTACTAAAAATCACAGTGATGAAAGTAGAAAATGGAAAGGGGGCAGCTATGGTTTGTAATGGAGCTGAACAGCGATGTAATTTTTCCCTTTCCCTTTAAATCTTTTATATAGAAGATGAATGCAGAAGTAGAGAAAAAGATCTGACAGAAAAATTTTGGAATTTGTTATTAATAATGTTCTTTTGCCCAAACATGAATTTGAAGAAACATTGAATAGCAGGAATTTATTGCTGGGAAAGAATAAATTAACTTTTGAAAACAAATAAAATTAAAAAAGATAATGAAATATGACAAAGGATGTTTTAATTTTAATTTAAGGGAATAAATATACCATTAGTTACATTATTTTGTTTTTCAGGTAGTAAAATTTCAAAGGTTGATAAAGTAATACTGATATCAAAAACAGACTGACACGAGCAAAGAGAGTTTTTATACATATAAGAAGTCATCTGTTAACATGAGTTATAGATTAAGAATTAAACAAGAATTTTTAAAAATATTTGTGTATTGCCATAATTTTTGGTACTGAACATGAACAGTAGGTAAAATGGAAAGAAGAATAGAAGCCTTTGAAATGAAGGTGTGTTAAAACGAGAGAAGAGAAATTTGTGTTAGAATCTTATAAAGAAATGAAGAAGTTTGTGAACCACTTTCCAGATATCCAGTTTCAGTTAATTTGATGATGATGTAGTTATTTTTTTTGAAGGGAAGTGTAAAGTGGTAAAAATTGTAAAAGAGAATTAAGATTGGAATATGTAAAACAGTTAATTTATCATGTAGTAATTATGATGAAACTTATTTTATTTAACTCCAGCTGGTACAGGTTGTGCCCAATTACAGTTACCTACCTGCTTTTTTTTTAAGAAAGGAATTTTTTAGCTTGTGAATAATGCCAAGCCTGTCTGTAATTTGAATTCAGAGCCTTGCAAATGAAAGATATACTATCACTGTGCTACTTAAGTCAGAGGTTAAAAGATTATCACAGAAATAAAGGAATATAAGGTAGGGTGAAATTTTATTATCGACTTAAAAAAAAGTCATTTTGTTTTTAAAACATAACTGGCATACAAATGAAATTCTTCTTAAAAATAGTTCAGTTTTAACATTCTTAAAGTAACATTCATTTTTATCTTTTAAGGTGTGTTGTAAGTTTAAATGAACACTACTGTTATGACATGTAATATTCAAAATGTGACAAAAATGACTGACTGGGGGTTTGGAATGTTCTTCAAATTTACCCCACTACAACTTGCCTCTGATTTGGACTTAAATAATTCTAATCTATTTTTAAAAAATAATAAATCTTGCACTTTAACATTTTACAGAAAAATTGTAATTTTATGTTTCAGGCATTTAGTGTTAATAGAAAAGAAGAGGAGAAGCGTTATAAACCATTTAAGAAGTTACCTAATAGAAAGTTGTTATGGCATGGTTCTAGACTGACTAATTTTGCTGGTATTCTTTCTCAGGTAGATTTATTGTGGTTTATATTTTTAATCACCTGTTAGAAAGAGGAATGAATGAGAATGAATATAGATTGCAGATCAGTAGAACTTGTGTTTTTTTTCTTTCAGTCTGTTAAAACATTGTTGTAATTCCAAGTAGCAGTTTTGTTTTTAGTGTAATTTTTAAATTTCATTAGGATTTTTTCTTTTAGAAGCTGCATTTAAACACCAAAATTAGTTTTTGGCTTGATAATATTTATGGTTGGAGAGTTTCCCTTTTTATTTATAAGTAGTTAAATGACCTTTTTTTTAGCTAGTAAATACAAAGTTCTGATAAAATTTTCTAAATTTAATCAAAAGAAAAAGAATTTTTAAGATTACTCATTTTGCTTTGCGCTTAATCTCTGTTAAACTTCTTTTGACCTTACAACCCAATACTACTGACATGCCTCAAAAGCTTCTTGGAGATCGTTTACTTGAAGCCTGTCAAACACAGTATGTATTTATCATAAATTTCTTACATATGTTAAAATGTCAGTGGAAGAAGCAATGAAACTGTTAAAATTAATTTTTGAGAAAAAGGCAGAGAAGAGACTAGATCTGGACAGTTGGCTCATTATATTTTGTAAAATGTTTTATTTTGAAAATTTATGAGGAATTACTTTCATACAATGAGTAATATTGTGATATAGTTTCAATCATTTATACTGAACATCATAAAATAACTATGAATTTGTCATGTTGACGGGAAAAGAACAAAAATTTTCACTCCACAATTTCTTATTGTTGAAAAAATATTTTATGATCTTTGGTTAATGGAGACTCCTACTATTATTATTTTTATGCAACCTTTGTATGATAACCATGAACTAAACTTGCATGATAAGTGATTACCATTTAGAAGAAATTGGACTCCTATCTGTAATAAAACTACCACTGCCTATTACTTAGTGTATTGTTAGGAATCTGTAGGTGATTTATTGATGTGATTTAAATTTTTAACTAGCATTCCCGTTGCAGTTTCGCCCACGTTATATTGTTACTTGTGTTTCCTTCTGCAGTTAGGAGATTCTGCTCCCTGGATCCCTCGAGTTCATTAACTCATGCTTGTGAAACTAATAATGAAAAATAAAGATTAATGTCTGTTAAATTTATAAAAGCAATCAGTTTAATTAATTAATAAATAATAATAATAAATTAATTAATAAGTAATTTCTTCGGAGCAACAGTTTGGTCAGTACAGAACCCACTGTGGTTGGTTTTTAGATTTCCTGTCACGGCTTCACTCATGAAATATATAATCAGAATTACAAACAAAAATTAAAACTGCAAAATTGTAAAAAAAAAATTTGTTTTTTTTTTACCCCTTAAATTGTAAAAAATTCAGAAAACTAGAAATGGTTTTTAGATATTTAATTGAAGAGTATTTGCAAGTCCAAATTGAGTGATATCTAATTTATCACTGTGTGATAAATTAGATATCTACCTTTTTCTGACAAGCAGAAAAAGGGAAAATTTGCAAACATTCAAAACATGTTTACCTTTCAAGGTCAAATTTTAAAAATTCTATAAATTGGTTTTTAGATATTCACATGAAGATAACACATCAAAAATTAAATTCATATCTTC
The DNA here is from genome assembly GCF_047948215.1 of Lycorma delicatula. Lineage (NCBI taxonomy): Eukaryota > Metazoa > Arthropoda > Insecta > Hemiptera > Fulgoridae > Lycorma > Lycorma delicatula. The sequence goes on along the minus strand of NC_134456.1, from coordinate 111,354,038 downwards.
ACTGTTACTGAGAAATTAAAAAAAAGTACATTTCATTGTTATTACATTTTAACCCTTTAGACTCAGAAACTCAAAAAAAAATCCCTTTCAGTGTGCACTTATGCCATAAGAAGAATATGTATACAATTTTTCATCAATTTATATTCAGTAATTTTTTCTGGGCATTGATTAGAAGTTAGTCATGTTTTACATATATGAATTGTATTTGTAAAGATTGGCAGTCTATAAACTATCCAGTCATGTCATAAATTGTTTATGAATGATATGATAATACTCATAAAAAAAGTTTTTTAATTATTTCCATGACTTTTTTATATGCATGTAGTCCCAAGTGCTTAATATCAAACAGTGTTTGATCACTCTTGGTGTATGAATGCTGTTCAGAAAATTGTATGTTGCTTCAAAAGCAGATGACCTTTGACTGTCTTAATTATTGTTTTTCATGTTTATTCATGATTTTCAAATTGTTTGTTTATTGTAGTCTTAGCATGAAAGTGACACACGAAGCATATTGAGATAGTGAAACTATCCTAATATGAAACCCAAGGATACCAAATTTTGAATTCTGGGATTACATTCTGAATTTTGAATTCTGGGATTAGTTTTACCTAAATTTGCAAAACGTTTTCAGTGTGCATTCAAATGAAATGATTTTTATTAGTATTTCCTGTTTTGCAATTGAGAAAATAACCAATAAAAATTTTCTAAAATGATGTTTTAATAATTCTAAATATCAAGTCATTTTCCGTGTAGTAAAACTTAAACATTCAGATACTTATAAAAATATGTCATACTCATTTCCCTCCAGTCCATTTAGAAAACACTGACTGTTTCCATCAGCTCATCCCTCACAAAATATACCCCTCCAAACTATTGTTTTTTTTATTTGTAAATGCTCAAGGCCAAGTTGAGCTGTAAAATGGTTGGTGTAAAATTTATATAATGATAGGAATTAGGAGTCATGTTGTGAAAAAATATCATGCTGACAGACAATTGACCTCTTTCATGATTCTGAATTATCTGCCATAATTGTGACATTGACTATGGATGTGATAAAGTGACTAGGATTTTTGAAGAAACTCAACAAGAGTAATCTCACCAATCCTGGCTGACAATTCATCAAAATTGATTTATAGTCAGGGCAATATCCAACACATTCATATTCACAGAAGATTTTTGTCACTGTAATATCAACATCAACTGTGTGGTGTTGGTAGTTTTATCATTATCACACTGTTAATTCATACATGTAAATTTTTCATACATATACATTTTTTAATTTGTAGATTATACTTAAACATATGTGTATTTTGTATTAGCAAATCAAATATTGATTTGCTAAGTATACTGATACTAATGGACTGAGTGTAAAATGAAATGTGATCTTCGATTTGTGTTTTATATCTCTTAAATTACCATACAGCAACTTCTACTTATTTTCTAACCTCAGAAGCAGCAAGGAGATTAATTTTCATTAAGGATAGGTTAACTGAATTCTTTAATAGTACTTTATGAAAACTTATAAATTGGAAAAAATGTTTCCCCAATTAAATAAATAGTGTCTGTGTTGAAAGGTAAATGTGCAATTTCGATAATTAATGAATTACCTTTTTTTTACTTATTTACTGAAAATAATCAAACAGTATCAAGGTAGGCCATATTACAGACATGTAAAAAGGTACAGGAAGACAAAATAGATAAATATATAAGCATAACAAAAAAAAGATTAAACCTAATATTTGTATTTTTAAGATAATATGCAATTCAGTATTTTTATATTACGTTACAGGGTCTAAGAATTGCTCCACCTGAAGCTCCAACTACTGGTTATATGTTTGGTAAAGGTATATACTTTGCTGATATGGTTTCTAAGTCAGCCAATTACTGTATGGCATCACCAAACAATAATATTGGTTTTATTTTATTGTGTGAAGTTGCACTTGGTAAAATGTGAGTATTTTAAATATTGATAATAATTAGGTTTACTTGAATTACTAGAACTTTTAATATAGATTTCCCATCTTTTATTTTTATTTGAGTTTAGATGTATTTTTTAAGCATAATTTGGTAATAAGAAAATATAAAAGTTTTTAAAAAAGAATAATTTTGTTGGTATAAAAATGGAGTAAAATGTAGTAGTAATTAAAGAATTTTTTTATCTTTAGAAGTAAATTTACAAAATATGAATAAGGTATGGAAAATATTTGGTACAAGGACCTTCCTTGTACCAGGATTAGAAATTAGGATTAATATAGCAATCCCACAAAAATGTGAAACTTCCACAAGGATTGGCAACATGTTGAGCATTATTACTCTTGGTGAAAGAAACTATGATTGGTGCATGTTGTACCATATGCTTCACAGGTAAATAAATTCAGTTAAAATAGTATAAATAGTAGCAATAGTATAAAGCAATGAATTTAATGGGGCAACATATCTTACACACAGCTTCAATTTAGCAGGGGAACCAATAAAATAATTGGGAAGTTAATGATATATGTATAAATGATAATCTCCATTTATGATTGAAGAATTGAAAGAGATCTTTCAGTTGATGAGAACTAATGTATTGGAGTATTTGATGGTTACTGCTGATATTTCAATTACTTCATTTATTATTAGATATTGCAATTCTTTTCTTAAAAAAGTGTCCTTTTTATTTCCTTATTGTAGAAAGGGATGTATCAGTCACTTCTTTGTTAACTCAAGGCTTTGTTAATAATTTAGTCTTAGTAACAGAGGTCACTGTTTAATCAGTAAGTCAGTTATTATACATTTAAGTAGGCAGGTGAGATGTAGCAAAACATAAAAAAAATGACAAGATACTATTTAATAGAGTGTGATCCTTAATTCCTTCCCTATTGAACAAATGGAAAAGGTCCCTTAGATCAGCCAGCCACCCTCTCTCACCATCCTAGTAGCGGCAGGGAAATTACTTTTTTCTTAGTTTATTTTCATAGCTTATTGGGGTAGCAACTCTTTGAGTGTATATGGCACTCTGTAGACTCTTTGTCTCCTATTCAAGGGTTGAACAAATAGCTAATTAATTAGTTACTATTAATAAGTACTAATTAGTGCCTACTATGTAAAACCAGGCCTATTCTGGATTTTAATCAATCTGAAAGAGTGAAATCTATCAAAGCAGAGCCTGTATGTGTTTATGAAAAGGGCCTAGATGAAATTTAAGATGCTGTGTAAAATATGCAAGTTCAACTTTTAGTATATGTGTACCACTGGACTATTTAAATGTTTACTTTTACCTTAAAAATTTATAATATAAAAATAAATGTTACCTTTATTCTATTAAATGTGCTGAATAATTTTTTTTTATAGGTATGAATGTAAATCAGCTGAATTTATTGAAAAGCTTCCTAAGGGACATCACAGTTGTAAAGGTATTGGTAGTACTTGCCCTGATCCTTCTGGAAGTATTACATTGGAAACTGGTGTTGAAGTGCCTGCTGGCAAACCTAAACGTGCTGATGTTGATAGAACAGCTTTGTTGTATAATGAGTATCCTTTAATATTACTTATTTGGTTATTTCTTTTACTATATTTGGTTGCAAATCAGAGACCCAGGTCTATAAGACTTGTGATCCCAATACATAGCATTAAAGTATGAATGTGGTTTTTCCTTAATTTTGGAAGGAAGAAAGTTAATTTTGATAGAATTTCCAATTGTTTGAATCATCCTGATTCATACTCCTACCAGAATATTATTTCTGTTCACTTTTCAGCTTACCATCAATTACATTCATCAATTTTAAAATCATTGGTTATACTCATAAGTAAGGTTTTGTTACTTTCTTCAGTAATAAATGATATTAGAGCTGCTCAGATAAGGACTAGGTGCCTTAAATCTAACTATCTTTTAAAATTTGTTATGAATTGCTTTTGCTACTTTTGAGTAAAAATTAATGAATTATTTTTGGAAGTCAAATCAGATAATCAAAATGTAGCAATATTAATTTTTTTTTCTAAACAATGAAGGAAATATACATTTGCTAAACTATTATTGAAATAAGTTTGAAAGCAAGATTATGCCCAAAAACTGTTTAAAATTTACATAAGATCTAAGTCTAGATCCCATTTAGATTGTTTAATGATCGATCATCTATAAACACTGGGGAAAAAAAATTGTATTAAGTAAATTAATGGAAAAAGGAAGAAACAGTAATAAATACTAATTGATAAATAAATAGTTCTTATGAAACACCATTAGTGTAGTTTTTTAGAATTAAAAAAATACAACGGTTATTATTTTACACAGTCCAAATAGAAAGCACTGATTTAGCTTGAAAGTGTCTAATCTTTTAAACCTCCAATTCAGATTACTCTCCACAATAATTCTTGCTTCTTCTGTGGATTGGATAGGTAAGACTTATTATTTAAATAAAAAATAATATGAACCTTAAACCATTTACAAATCTGAAACCAATCCAAGTTATATCTTTGCCTGTGAACAAAGTTTAATGATAACCACTTAATTTTCTTATGATTAAAAGCTTTCTCAAAAGAATTTTTAATAATGTCAAATTCAAAAAGACTGTTAGGTACTCTGACCTAATTAAATACTATTATTTATGAAGTAATTTTCCCAGCTATTTAATTCCTCTTTATTATATATATTTTTAAAACCAGTGTAAACTGCCTTTATGTGAAGTTTTAAGGCAGTGCTGATTTCTCTAGTCTTCTGTGTTTATAATGATTAAATGCTTCTTTTTTCTACTTTCAGTCATACTTTAGTTTGCTTTATCTATCTTAAACTACAATTATTGTCTTCACTAATGGACAGTTAATAAATGCCCACCTTTCAACAGGTTTAGTTTCCATCTTCAGCATTTCCAAAGAGTCTTTGTCAATTCCAAAGTCTTGACGTAGCTACTGCAATATTAAAATTGTGATTTTTAAAAAAATATATTTGTAGAATTTTTTATCTTATTTGTTGTTTCAAAAAAAGTAATATTTTAAAATACAGTCATCAGTGTTTCAATGTAAGATAGCTATTCATCATTTTACAATATTTGACTACTTATTATTTTTTTATAAGTACATTCATTAATTGTAATTAGTAACTTTTAGGTTAGTAATTAAAAAATGACAAAATAGTATTGCAACAACATTTTCATATATTTTCATTGTAAAAACATCAACATATGTTCCTATATCTATCACCACAGCTATAAAATGTGGTCTATACTTAAAAAACCTACCATTAATTAATATAAAAAACTGAAACTAAGAAAAAATTCAACTATTTTTTATTGGGACCCTTCGATACCTCTCTCTTGATATACTCAAGGAAACATCCAACTCTACATATTAGGAGATTGCACTTTTTACACTTCAATGAATATCTAATTCATCTTCCTGACTGACATTTTATCTTTTTAGAGCTACAAAGTACACATCTGAACATATTTTTCAAGTTTTATGAGCTGATGGGATGATTTTTGGTTTGCTGCACATATTAAGCATAATTGTTTGTTCCTGTGGTAATCATATTGAAAAACTCATCACCACTTAAAAACATTTTTAAAAAATTAACTCATTAAAACCTTGTGCAAAATCATGATTAGGGTCATAGTCATGCACAAGTAAAATAGGATCTTTCTGTAAAATTATTTGGATTTACCCAGTCAACAACTTGACATAACCTATTATAACCTCTGGCTCTATCATCTGAATTTTCATCATTATTGCTAGAATCATTGTCGTCAGAAACATTACTTAAACTGCTTTATGAATAAAGGAGTGTTAAGTGTTTCAACAAATACTTAAAGACACTAAATCTTCAATATCAGTCAGAAACATGATTGGCATTCGTAGAAACCACTTTCACAATGTAAATCAACAATGAAGTTTCAAAACAAAACACAGCTGATCACATCCAAATCAGATGGTTAAGAACATTGAACTGTGTTAAAAATTAAAAACAACACTACTGTGAATAGTATTATAAAAGTTTAGTTCATAAAAATTGAACTATATAGCAGCAGTAGGCCTGTACAACTGACGTGCAACTTCGTGTGCTTTGACCAGAAGACCAGCATAGGGCATTGTGCAATTTCGTGCATCGTGACCGGGAGACAATTAATTTACTTGAGAGTGGGCTGATAAGTTTCTGACTTGCAAAGAAAACTTTTTGGTTTTATTTTTAATATAATCTCCACAAATATTTTTCATACCGTTGCTCTAATTTAATTACACAATTTGTTTTTTGTAGTGTGATTTGTTGAGCTCCTCAAAAACCCATTTACAGCATAAATAACTTCCTCATTGCTCTTAAATTGTTGTTCACCAAGCCATTTTTTGAGGTTAGGAAATAGGTGGTAGTTGCTGGGTATAAATCTGACGAATAAGGCAGATGAGCAAGCAATTCATACTTTAGTTCATTGATTTTAGGCATTGTGATAACTGAAAAATGTGCGGGTGCATTGTCATGGTGAAACAGTTGTTTTTTTTTATTAGATGTCATTTTTTTAACCTATATGTTGTTTTGAAATAACACAGCTATCTCATACAATTTTAATGTGTGGTGTTCCAGCGTGATTTTATGGATATTTTCTATCAGAATTAAATTAATATAGATTTTGAGATAAAATTATCAAATTCAATTAAAAAAAAATTTAATTTGTTCCATCTTGGAAGAGCCAAATGATGATTGTTCAACAGATGAAGAAATAATTCAAGAGTGTTTCTTGAGTTAATGTTGCAAATTTCAATACCATTGTGTCTGAAATCTCATTTAACTATGTTAAAAGTAAGCCATATCAGTGTGTTCAAGAAATTTTGCAGTTAAACATCCTTCCTTCAAAAGAAATAATCACTTACACAAACAACTACAATTTCTTTTATTGAAAAACTCATATTTCTTTCATATGTACAGATTTACATCATATATTTGAAAATTTCTAAAGAGATCAATTTAAGTAAATTTTATAAATGCAATAAGTAGATTTTTAATAGATACGATTTTCACTGACATATATTCAGTAAAAACCTATTACAAGAATCAAAACAATCTACATGAATGAAAAAAACAGATAAAAACACCACAAAATATAGCACAAAAGGTTGGCCTGAAAATATCCTTTGAAAAGACAGACATAATGCTAACCAACCCTCCATTCGCAACTAAAACCACAATAGATGACCAGAAAATAAAAATTGTCAATAGATTTAAATATTTAGGAGAAATTATCACTTTCAATGTAGATGAAAAACCTACATGGAACAACATTGTTAACAAACTAACAAATGCACAAACACTCACTAAAATCATGCACAATAAGAAATGTCTTTCCGTAGTTATGCAACTGAAACATTACAAAACTGTGATCCAACAGGAAATAACTTACAGAAGAGAAACTCTGTATAAAACAACTAACTCCGTAGCTATAAACATAATCCTGAAAATCGAGAGAAGGATAGCATGGAAGTGCATTAATAAAGAATATCAGAAAGATGGACACTGGAGAATTCTCCAATGAAGCAATATATAAACAATTAGAACCTGTAACCAGTACGATCAGAAGAAAAAAAGTTTCATTCTTAGGACACTTATTCAGAACATCTGGGTATGGATTGTCAATATGAATTATAGAAAAACTCTAGGATAGTAAATTTGGGATTTGAAAGAACTTGAAATAACAATAAAAGATATAATAGAAAAAACAGATTAAATTAAGAAACTGAAAAAGAAACAGAACTATATTACAACCAAAAATAAATAGACAACAGAAAGGAAGGGTGATTTCAAGAGCGGGAAAGACAGGTAAGGTCTGAAAGGATGAAGAAATGTTGGAAAAATAGGAGACTAAAAAATTCTTCTTATAATTGACTAAAGTGGTCCTATGCTGGCCATAAAAGCGCAAAAACAAAAAACTATTAAATGCTTTTTTACGTTACTATTTTTTAAAATACGTTTTATAGTACTATAGCAAAATAGAAACTTTAATTCCAGTTTATTAAAACCAATCTTTTTTACATATTTAATAATTTTTCTTGTCCTAGAACCCATTCATAAAATTTTATACTCAAATTATCTGTTTACAATAACAATATGATTATTGTGCATTATAAATAAGATTGTAAATCTGGAAAATTTTTGATGAGCACCTAATATCTGAGATTTTATTGTATTTATTTAATTTCAAAAAGAATAAAGTTAAGAAAGTATCACAGTATGGATTAGAGATATATGTTTAAAGAACATCGTGGTTTTTTTTCTCAAAAAGAAACGTGGCAGCAGGCAAAGGTGCTAAATCATTTATTAAAACTAAAGTGATTTCAGTCCCAAAATTCAAATTGCATAAAATTAAACTTAGTGATAAAAACTTCCTATGTAATTATTTGCATAAGTTTGTGTAGAACTATGTATCACTAAGAATTATTTATTTACTTAACATATCAGTATTCATTCACACTTGAATATACACAAATTCTGTATAAAAGGTTCCAGGAGAGAGTCTAGGAAAAAATATCAGGAAAAATGTATTTGTATTTAAGTTACTCTACAATATGATACAATCTTTAGATCAATTATATAAAGTTGTCAAAAGCCCTAGAGAAGTCTTCTTTTTTTTTTATAATCACCTATATGATACTTGTATCACTTTCTTCTATGGTGTCTGTTGACTTACTGTTCTTTCATAACCATCTTGACTTTAGGAATAGAAAATCTTCTACAGTAGCTACATCGGGTGAGTGTGGGGGATGATCCAGCACTGTTACATGTACTTTGCTCAAAAACTACCATACAATGATGACTGTATGAGCTGGTGCATTGCCCTGAAGCAGGAACCAATTTTTGGTTTTATGAAAATCCAGTCGCATGTAATAAACATTTCAAATCAATTGTTAGTCAGCAGCAGTAACATAATAGAAAGCATTCAACAATTCACATACACATTTGACATTTTCATTGCTGTAGCTGGTTAACGGCTTCCCTATTTTCGTAGTCGTGACTTCAGATCATTATGAAAATGAACAAATCGCTTGGAATACATGCAAATGATATATAGCTTTATCGCTATGTTCATGTTTTATCATTTCAAACATTTTTATAGCAATTTTTCTGTGCAAAATCAAATTTAATGTTGCTCTAGTTCTATTTTTAAAAATTCCAACAAGCACAAAAACAAATATACAACACGAACTGCTAATACAATCTGAATGAGTGTGGTTGTGTTGTTCACAAGGTATCTTTCGACACATTACCATCCTTGCCGATGAGATATGGTGACTTCTTTATGTTTTATAGCCTCGGTCATGGAACATTTTGTTCAGACTTTTGAACAGCTTGTAATTTTCCAGTGTGGCTATTAAATCATTTATTCCATCTTTCTCGGTAACAATTATAAAATAGATCTATCTGATAATTAGCAATCAATTACAAGTTTATCTTCTTATTAATATACCTTAGGTTTTCCTGGATTGAGCTATTTGTCATATTGTACATCACAATCCGTCTCTCATGAAACCCATATTTTTCTATACGATTTTCCTAACTATATCTTTTCTTTCATATAGTACCATATTTATTAATGTTTATTTTTCTTCAACTACAGTCTTCACCCATATTTTCTTCATTTGTATCATCCGTATTTGCACACTCATTGTCCTTTTCAGCAGAAAGAGATTTCTTCATAACAAAATTAAACAAAGTAGAAAGTGGAACAAATAGACATTTTATTTATACTAGACACATAATTCAAGCCATATCATCTTTCTATATATTTTTTTGTTTTATCTACCAATCTCCCTGTTCGGAGTGCTAGCATCTGTCCTACTTATCAGGAAAGTTCTGGGTTTGGAATTTAGACTGGCAGGCACTTTTCAAACATGACGCTAATACATTTTTTGTTAAGTGACTAATAGTCACTTTAAATAGTTGCTATCGGAGAATAGCTAATTGCTTTTGATTTCTTATATGTTTTAAATGTCTAATGTAATCCTTCGAAAACAAATTGCTGCACTAAGAGTAATTATTAACTTACAACTATTATCTATACTAAATAAAGAAAAATATGTAATTATAAATAAACAAGGAACCCACCATTTTTATGTTATAACTCGGTCAAAATGTTAAAGTGTGGAAATTTTTATGCATGTTGTGTGTACAAGCTTTCAAACTGAAAAATTATAAAAATAAGATTTTTTTATAGTTAAAAATATTTATGTTTATTTATATGTCACTTCCTTAATCAATTTCTTTCAGATACATTGTTTATGATGTTGCGCAAGTCAAGACTCAATACTTATTGAAATTAAATTTCAAGTACAAGTATTAAGTTACTACACACAAAGAATGATGTCAGTTTTTTTTAAGATTGCTATAATTGTTTATTTATATATAATTATTTTTCATGTTCCTTTTGTGTCTTATTTGTTTTCTGTTTTGTTTTTAATTAATCTTTTCTGTTATTGTTTTTATTTATAAATTAATATTATTACTGGATATTATTCAGTTATTGTCAAGTCTAAAGAGCAAGGACTTGGATTCATTTAGAACTTAAATGCTTTTTTAAGAAATGTGTGTGAATTCAAGAATGTGACTTAAATTATAGTTAGTGTAGAACATTATTTTTGGCTTAGATTATATCTGTAATTTTAAAAGATATTCTGCATTTTCTTCAACTTGTTTGGCACTCAAAAGCCCCGTATTGATATGTTGGATTTTCACGTGACCATATCTATGTGAATTTTCCTTTAAAAAATCATTTACAAAAATATGTAATTGTAGTTTACTCTCTTAACTTTTTTTAATGTTCAAAGCCAATAGCTTATTCAGTTGTTTGCTGAAAAAGGAATCCTTTTTTTTACTTATATACTGAAGAAATAAAAAAAGGATAATTAATTATATTTTTTACTAATAAATAAAAAAACTGTCATTTTTTAAACCCACTAGAAAATAGATAGAAAACAATAAAATCATTTGATCACATTCTCTCTAAATAAGAAATTATTACTTTATATTATTAAGTTGTTGCTTGAACAAAACGATTACTAAAGGTAATCTGATTTTTATTGATTGTTATAAATTATAACAATTAAGAATGTAACTAGTTTTAACTATAATCTGCATTTTCACAGAAACCACACAGCATTTTTAACACTTAAAAGTTTTATACTTATTTGGCAATGGTCATGAGCAGAGTTTAACAGTTATATTCATTTCAGAATGCTATGAATGAATAAATGATCAGAATTAGTCAGAATTTTGTGTTAAACATATTTATTGATAAATTAATTTATGACAGTGAAATAATGTCAGTTGTATTAATAAATTTTCTTCTCAAAAAATTAATATTTCTTCAGAAGGCAATATTTTAGAAGCATATACTCATTTAAGTATTTCAGGTTATTAAAATTTTCTTTTTTCTGAGTCTGCTTAACATTATCATATTTATATGAAAAGAGTATTGAATTAATTTGAACATAATTTTCATAAATGTTATTTCCATCTTTGCAGATTTACTTACCATTAATTCAGTCATTTATTTATAAGTTAAAGTAGTTC